>NC_056747.1:546352525-546392525 GCF_019279795.1 Protopterus annectens | reverse complement strand
CTCTGAGGGACTGAGATTTCTTTAAGTGTAGCATGTCCAATAGCTCTGGGTTTGACATGGCCTTGTATGTTAAGCAGAGATTGCCTCTGAGTAGATGATATGCAACAGAGTATAGCTGGAGTTTTTTTATACGGTCAGCATAAGTTATCTGCTTTAGGCTTGTGATTCTTTTAGTGAGGTATTTCTGCGGCCTTTCCAACTGTTGCAGGTGTCTTGTGAGGTACATACCAAACAGGGCGTTGTACTCTATAATGGGTCTAATGAGGGATGAGTACAGTGGGACAATGAACTCCTTTTTTCTGTCTGAAAAGCCCTTAGTGATGAGATGTGCCACATAGAAGGACTTCCTGACTGTTGTGGCGATGTCCCTAAGTCCCTTATCACACTTTCAGTGTTTAGTGTACTGCCACTTATGTGGTAATTTATAGGTACATGGTTTTTCCCACAGGAGATAACTATACATTTATTGTCATTGAGCTTGAGCCCATGGCTCTGGCACCAAGCATCTGTCTCTGTAATGCCCTTTTGTAGAATATCCACATCACATGGAGATTTAATAATGGCTCCCAGTTTGCAGTAATCTGCGAACTTTGTTAGGCAGAGTCCCTTGGTTTTGGCCTGTACTTCGGAGAAGTAGATGCCAAACAAGAGCGGTCACAGGACTGAACCCTGTGGTAATCCACTTGTCAGTTGTCTGGAGCTGGATTTGGAGTCGGCTTCTTTTACAGTGTGGGTTCTGTCATTAAGCCAGTTTGCGACCCATTGAGTGACATAGGGATTAATGCCCAGCTTAGTAAGTTTATCTGTGATTCCAGAGTGGGGTATGGTGTCGAAGGCCTTGGCGAGGTCCAGGTAGGGCGTGTTGCCTGTTTTACCCTTGTCCACGGCTCTGGAGACTGATTCAAAGAAGTCAATCAGGTTGTGGAGACAAGATCAACCCTTCATGAAACCAAACTGGGTGGGGTCCAGTGTTTGAAGGTTGCCAGTGTCTTTGTTTATAAGCTCCATGATAATGTGTTCCATGGCTTTGCAGATCAGGCTCGTCAGGCTGATGGGTTGATAGTTCATGGGGGCCAAGGTGGATCCCCCCTTGTGGAGTGGGATAACTGTAGCTGTGCGCCACTCATTGGGCATGAAGCCTGAGGTGAGGCTATGATTAAACATGACACTTAGGTGAGATGCCAGTTCATTTTGCAGTTCATGTAGTACACAGCCCAGGATGTTGTCTGGTCCCATGGATGCTGTATTTTTAGCTTTGGAAAATGCATTTTTTACCTGTGTGGCAGTGATTGCCGGTATTTGGCAATCTTTTGGAATTGAGATGGGCCCTTTAGAGGGTAGAGGGGGGGGTGAAGTTGGCACTGAATCGATCTGCTAGGATACTGGCAATATCCTTGGGATCAGTATACTTAGTGTTATTCTGTTGTAGCTCAGAGCAGATCTGAGCATTACCATTTAGATTCTTGACATAACTATAGAATGCCTTGTGGTTGTCCTTAGAATCTTTGGCAATTTTATTTTTATAACTAGCTGTGGAGGATTTTATGAGGGATCTCAGCTTCTTACTGAGGCTGATAAGGGTGTTTTTGTATCTTGGGATTTTCCTCTTTTCTGCAACAGTTTCTTCCTTCTGTTGTATAACTTGTTTATGGCAGGGGACCACCAGATTGGCTTCCTTTTTTTTGAGGAGAGCATCTTGGTTATATTTGGAATGACACAATATATGCATGCATGGATATGCTTGTACAGTGCCTTAGTGTAGGATTCAGCAGTCAAACTTTCAGCTCCCGTCTGCATGGGTGTCATGAAGTTTGTCACTTCTGACTTGAGTGGCATGAAGTTGGCTTTGGAGAAGTTTTTTATGGAGGTTTCTCTACTGGGGGGTGAGAGTGGGATGTGGACGTCAAGGGTGATTAGCTTATGGTCAGACCTGACCAACGAGGGGGTGACCATTGGTGTGGAGCATCGATCTTCCATGTTGGTAATGACCAGATCAAGGATATTTGAGCCCCAGGTGGGACTATGGTTTAGTTGATCCAGGGTGTTGGAATTTATGAATTCCAAGAACTGTTGGGTAAAGGTGTTGGTACCTGAGTAGTTTTCCCAATTAATGGCAGGGTAGTTGAAATCACCGAGTATTAGGGTGTTAGGTTGTATCTTAATATTTTCCAGTATGTTTAGAAAGGTGTAGTGAGAATCTTGCGGCATGGTGGGGGATCTGTATCAAACTACAATTTGGATTGCAGTCTTACCTAGTGTTAGTTGCACCTGCAGTATTTCACATGCATTGTGTTGGGCAACTAGCCTAGAGGTGTAACTATCCTTGGTGAATATGGACACTCCACCACCTTTAGTGTTTCAGTCCTAGTTTGGTGGTCGGAAAGTGTGGTAAGAGTTATAGCCTGGTATTGTGGGGGTGCTCTCTGGAGCCTTGAACCAGGTCTCAGTTACTGCACAGATATCGATGTTCTCCATTTTTAGGAGTGCCTTGAGAGAGTGCATTTTGAGGTTTAGACTTCTAGCATTGAGTATCATTACCTTCAGATTTTGCATGATTTTATCTGTTACGGTGGTAGTTTTGTCATTTGAGCCTTGCCTAAAAATGCACTATGGGGGTGGCAAGAGCCTTATCCAGTAACCTGTATCCCAGGGGCAACAGGTGCAGACCATCTCTGGCAAAGCATCTTGGTTTGTCGATCATGTCATCCCAGGCAGACAGATACTGAACCCCCTTTGAATGACACCAGAAGCTTAGCCAATTGTTGAAGTCAATCATTTTATCCTTATACTGTGGTATCATTCTGGGCAAAGGCAGGATGCTACTCAGGGCTAGGGTCATACCTGCCTGGGCCACATGATCCAGGAGCTCCTCCATGTCTCTTTTCATTTAGTCCATTTTACATGCATGTACTGCTGTCTTTCAGTCAGTTTTAAGTAACATTTCATGCCGTTCAATGACTACTTAAAACACAAACAGTACAAATGCCACAGAACATATTTACTGCCTTTTACTGCTGCTTCTTTTTAGAATGGCTAAACTGCAATCTTTTGTGAAGCCTGAATTGTACTACTTTGACTCATCTCCCATTCTCCTTCACACCTAAATTCCCTAGCTGTCAAAGTGCTAAAGGTAATTTGAGCTGTTACCTGCTGATTGACAGCTCACAGTAGGAGACTTGACACATGTACTGTTTCCTTGTTCTAGCCTTTACTTTCTGTATTGGTAGAGGAAAGACCAGGGAGCTGTAACACAGTGTGGGTGGATATTTAGGACGGTCGTGGTGATGTCAGTTTGGGGAAGGCATTGGGCAGAACACTACCTGTATTCATTGGCCATGATGCGATCAATGAATTCAAAACTGCAGCAAGCTTTTCCAGGGTGGGATAAAGGTTTTTTGAAAGTGAAACCACCCCAGTATGGTAAGGTACTGTTCTAGTGGAGAAAAACAGTCAATTTAAAATATTTTAAATACTGTATTGTTGTTTATTCATAGCAAGGATTGTAAACAGGGAGAAAAGGGACAAAGAAACTGAGCATTTAATAATAGAATCCCATTGCTGACCTTTAACTTTCCTCAAAATCATGCCTTTTATGTGTACACAGAAGGTTGTTCTAGCTTGTTTAGGGTGAATGTACTGTGTAGGAGCAATGTGTTAGAATGACTTACTGTGTTTTTCTTCACTTTCTTCACAATTGACATCAAATGTATATACTGGTGGCTATCTACTGTGTGTAGAGTAAATGAGACATGCTGCATATGTATAGCTGACAGCAATAGATTAAAATATGTTGTTAGGATGCATTTGTTCTTTCACTTTCATCCTAGTTTGACTTCAAAGGAGTACACAAAAGTATATTTTTTGTTTGTGGGTAGAATGGAAGGTAGTCATCCCTTATGTGCCGTCACATTTTTTTCTTTATTTATGGTTAACCACTGCTCAGTTTATTAGTAACATCATCCTTGCACACAGTATAGTTCTTCCTTGAAAGGAAAAAAAAATAGTCACTTTCCTTAGTCATTATTTTTATTCATGCCATCTTCTTCTTCTTCTTTTGGCTTTTCCCAGTTAGGGGTCGCCACAGCGGATCACCTGTCCGCTCATGATTGGCAGTGGAATTTTTACAGTGTCGAGTTGCCAGCCTGGCGCCCAACCTTCCACTAAAGGCACACACACACACTCACACCTAGGGCCAATTTGGAATGTCCAATCCACCTACAGCATGTCTTTGGGATATGGAAGGAAACCAGAGCACCCAGAGGAAACCCACGCAACCACAGGGAGGACATGCAGACTCCACACAGAAAGCACCCCAGCCGAGGATCGAACCGGAGAACCTCTCGCTGTGAGGTGACAATGCTAACCACTGCACCACTGTGGCCGCCCTGCTAACCACTGCACCACCATGGCCGCCCAGTTTTATTCATGCCATCATTGGACCAAAGTTGTGGAAAAATCTCTAAAATGCTCCTTGAAGCATTTAGAATCCCATAATTTCTGGTGGCCTTGCGGCCTTCATACTCCTAGCTTAATTACATTTTCCTAGGTAGTTATTACAGCGCAATATTGGCCATTTTGGATTTGTTTAAAGGATGGAGAAAAAGCTGACAAGTAACACAAGATTTGGTAAAGCAAAATAAAAGTTTTCTGGATAGCATGAGGAGGGAAGAATGTGAGGAAAATTGGGGAGCACTGGGGTGTGGGGTAGCAAATGCCACTGAGCACTTGGATGGTATATCATCTAAAACTGCCATGCAGTCACTGAGTATGGCATTTAAAAATTGGTGTCTCTAAGCATTGCTTGCTAAAAGGAGTGTGACCACCCTGAGGCAAAGGGTGGGTTTTCATTCTATAGGAGGTGTGGCTTATTTGTCAGGAAACAGAAGAGTGAAGAGGTAGCAACCCTACATCCATACGTCTTTGTGTCTAACACAAATGTGTCAAAAAAGTATTTTGTGCAACTTGCATTGGCTCACATAAACTATACATTTTATGCCAGCTTCATGCATTGATGGAAGTCCAAGGCCACATCATTCTGTTGGTATTGTTCACTGCAATGAGGTATTTTGATAAGATTTTTACTTCCATTTGTTAAATTTTCACCAAATTTCTATTCACTGTAACATCCCAAAATATATATTGCAGGGGTGATAACTGATCTGTCGGCAACTAATATATCAAAGCTTACTGATTTGAAACACTCTAGCCACATGGCACTTTATAGAACATTAGGCTGTTCTTTTTTGCTGATGTATGCTGACATCAAACTCTGTTATTTTAGAAGTAGATGTAGTAAGATCTTCAATTGCATGAAAGTGTGAGAGCAGGGTTTTGCCGTTTACATAAAGTACTCCAAATTGATGATGTTAGATTTTCGGTAAAGTTCTGTTTCACTGGCCAGTGCCAGCCAAATAGGCATTGACAAGTCAGTTGTCAGTCACTTGAACTGTGTCCATATCAAAGCTGTCAGCAAATGTTGCTCATCTGATCAAGGAAATGCAAATTCATTTTAAAACAAGACTATAGAGTTCTAGGCAAAAACCTGTGAAAGTAGTGGACCCAAGTTCAAATACCACCTCTAAGATTTGTTACATTAACCTAATTGTGTTACTTGATCCAATGTCCCAAGAGTGAAACAGGATGAGACACTAAAACACTGTGAAATGTTAAGATGTCTGTGTCTGATTCTGGTTGGTGCTGCTGGAAAGCTTTAAGAAAGTGATACACAGAATCTCAATCTGCACTGGATTTCAGCAGGTAGAACTGAGTCCTCCAGTGCAGTTTTTAGTTTATAATGTATATTTTATACAATTATGACACCTGGTCCAATTTTATTTTATAAATTGTAGTTATATTATGATATACAACACTAAAGTTGATATATGATCATTATTGTTTGCATTTAGCCAAAGACTTTAAACAGAAATTAAAATACAGGGAATCTGTCTCTCATAAACTGTTAATTCTACATTTTTAAAATGAAGAGACTGTTTATTTTATATTTCAAGTTAATGTTGTCTTGGTTAACACCTACCTGGAGGCATAACAGGAGTCAGTTGACATGAAGACACATCTGTAACTGTATACATGTATGTATGTTTCTTACTGTTTGACACTGAAGCTTTCCCTACAGTTCTCAATGAAATTAAGTGAATACCTATTGATGGCCATGGTATGTACATATGTACTGTTTATTAAGAAGCCTGTCACTCAGCTAGAGCGTCTTCTGCGTCGAGACATGCATGAATGGGCGTACCTTCGTTGAAGGTTGTGCATCAGGCCTGGCAAGCCGGTACGTAAAAATCAACTGCCAATCATTAGTGGACCGGAGTTCCACTGTGGCGACCCCTAACCGGGAAAAGCCGAAAGACACAAACAAATTAAGAAGCCTGTCACTAGCTTGACAGCAGATTTGGTGATCGCCATTTCAGTGAAAATGTTTTGCCGAAACAACTTTGGAGAATTCCCTTTTCTTGCCCTCCTGAAATAAAATAAAATAAGATAAAAAAAAAAGATTCTGATTTTCACCAAAAGTGCTTTCAGTGGAAGATTTTGGAGTATTTGCTGTCAAGGAAACAGGTGTTTATCTAGTGTCATGATTCTATTTATTGCTGTGCCTGTCCTTCAGTACCAGATTAATTTAGTGAAATGGCTGATGCAACCATATCGCAAATGGTTTGTCATACTGATTCAGTAGAACTAATTAAAATGGGGACTGTTGAGTGAGCTTGTGTGATTAATAGGCTTCACCTTTTGGTGTTTGATAGATGGTCCTGTTTTAATCTGTGGCAACGTGAACCCTGCTACTTGATTCTTAGCTTCATTTTGGGTTGCACGGTTATACACGTATACTGTGGTTATTTGTGTTTTTTGAGCGTGTTAAGTCCCATAACAGGCCCCTGATACAGGGGCTAAGAGGGCGTGAACCAAATCCTCTGAGGTGTGACATCACTATGACCAGCCCATACAATCTTATAGGGTAATGCCTATGGTAGTGATAGCAGTATAAAGGTTTGTATGTAATAACAGGACTGCACTACTCACATGCATTTGTTTGTTTTTTTTTTTCAGTGACACTGCATGATTGGATAGATGAATGGAAAAATCCTGCAGTGTTATAGCAAGACACATTGATGGTTCCTTTTTTGTTTGGTGGGGGGAGTTTTGTTTATGTGCCCAAAAAAAAAAAAAAAAAATTATATATATATATATATATATATATATATATATATATATATATATATATATAATAGTACTACAGTTGTTTACTTTTATTAGGTTATATCAAAGCTTTTATCATGTAGTAAAGGTTATTCATACTTGCTGACATTTAAGAGCAGTTCATAATCATTTTACAGTATTACATAATTTCATTATAATTTTTAAATAGCCTCACATATTTCTTCACAGGGTTTTACCACCAGAAATAGCCACTTCCTGTGCTTCAGCACAGGCGGATGATGCTGACAGCAGAGTGCCTTTCAACGATGACAGCATCAGTCTCATGCTCATGATACAGTCTGAGAACCCTAACCCACAGGTGCAAGTGTGCTGACAGGACCACCTACTCCACAGTAGTGACACAGGATAACACAATCAACAGAATGAGGAAGCGACATTGCATCAGGGGAGGGGAATACCACACAGCTCAACATCTGTTTCTTGGGAGCAGCATGAACACCTTGAGGAAGAAACTACACCAACCTGCCTGTACAAAGAGGTGCCAGGCAAAGGCAATTTTCACAGTTAACTCCTGACATATGCAGGGCTTTGGCTGCCCATCTCCTGATGTGCCCTGACATAGTCAGGTAGAGATGGTTAGAATGCTGCAGGGCTTACATAAAGAATGTCACCAGTATATGAGAATAGTGGGAACCAGGGACAAGGCCATTATTACCCTCATGCATAATACTGTTGCACACAGAGCGTCTGTGTCCACTTCTATGCACACACAAATAAAGACTTACCAGATATACACGGTAGCACACCTGAACATGGATAGGGTGCTGTCAGCACACATGGAGGACAAGTAGGTCAGGTCCCATATCTATCTAAAGGAAGTGTCTCAGGGATAACAGAAGACATAACCAAAAAGAGGGCATCGAGGCATCATCAGACTTCAGCAGCACATGGTAGATCCTCTCAGTCTTGATCTAGGTCCTGCAGTACTGTACGATCACTGCTTAGAAGTTCCACTGCATCCAGCAGATTCCAGAATTTCAGCAACTCAGCATCAAACTCACATGTCAGCACTTTGTCATGATATACAGGATTTTAAGTCACAGTTTCCTTATGGGACATTGTGCAGTACTCCTTTGAAATGCAAGTTAGACATCATAGCTAAGAAAAAGTCAACAGCAACCTAACAATTACTATCCAGAGATGGCTATCCATGTATAATTCTTCATTACATCTGAGAACTGTCAATGAAAAATAAAAACTCCAACTATTCTCTGTCTCATATCGCCTGCTTAGAGATGATCTCTGCTTGACTTACAAAGCCATGTCTGACCCAGCTCTGTTAGAAATGCTACATTGAAAGAAATCCCAATCCCTCCGCACTACACGCTCCAGAGACCTCAACCTCATTACCACAATCAACAGAACATGCTGGAGGGACAGGTTCATAACCCAGAGGCTGCTGATGCTATGGACTAGACTTCCATACATGTCAAACAAAGCACCTCACTGGCCCTCTTCAAGAGAAAGCTTGATGAGTGGATGGGAAATAGAAAATTCACCCCGGGAATCACTCCAGTGGCTCTACTTGACAGAGGCACTGGGAACTAAGGTCGGGTGACACGATGCCAGGGTAATCCTATGGGCCAGGCTTGTAAAGGCTCCAAGGCCATTAGTCTAGTACACACCTATGAACCTATAAACATAAACAGACCAGGCTACCTCCCAGTACACTAGATGGAAAATCCACTGACCTCTTGATGTAAAAACAGGTGCTTACTAGAATGTAAAAATACACTTTTTTATCCAACAGCTAGCTAGATAATGAATTCAGAGCAAGTAAATCAGTAGAACATACAACGAGAGGCAAAATGCACTTTTTCAGTATAAGCACAAGGAAAGGCAAATAAATAATTCAAGATATCAACATCAGTGTAGAAAGGGAAGAGCTTATTAAGCTCAATTTACAGTAGGGGTGGGCAGCTTAAAATCACCAGGTTTAAAAAGCAGATCAACAAAAGGGATGGTGGGTGGGAAAACTAGCAGGGAATCACTAGAAGTGCTTAATTTATGCAGGCTTGAAATCTTTTCAGAAAAAGACAAAGCCCCAGAAATTTACTATGCATTTAAGTTGACCATGCACCACACAACATAGCCATCAATATTTGTAATGCATGTTTCAAATGATTTATAAAACACAGTTTGAGTTTGAAACCCTCAGTTCTCAAAAGGCAGTCACTGCTCAGACCAATGTGTTTCAGTATTATTCTTTCTGATAAACAGTAATGTCACAACAGGACACCACAAAAAAGTAGAAAATAATTTCCAATAGACTAACAGTACTTTAACAATAGTGCACTCTGAACCATTTTTTGTACCCACTGTACTGATACGTTTATGTGTGCCTAATTTTGCATCTTCATCATTACTCCATTTGCATTTACCATTAACTATGCAAGTGACAGTTAAGAGGTATGTCTTACAGTAGATGTGTCACTGCCAGAGCCAGATCGGGGTCAAATGGGAGCCCTAGGCAGGGTAATGGATTGGGACCCCACTCAGAAGTCCCTCCAACTCCCTGCAGCCATGCCAGTGCCCTATTACTTGACTATTTCTGCCCAGTTACCATAAGCAGTGTTCAAACCTCTCACTGTACACACTATTTTCTTCTTCCCTTCCACAATGATTACAGATATTTGGATTTAGTTTAAAACTGTAATTTCAAACTTTATAACATAAACACTGATAGCCATCAGCTAATCAAAATACAGTCTTAGAATGAAAACAGGCTTAGCATGAACATTAAATGTCTCTGCCCTTAAAATGTCATTGAAATTCATAATCAAAGAAAATGCATTTGGCCAGTGGGGGATTAAGTTTACATTTGGGCTGTTTGCAAACCTTAGACCCCTTGCACACATTTTTTAGGACCATGCATGTGTTCTTTGATTCACCTTCCTGACTGTATTTAATTATATTCCATGTATAATATAGCACCGTTTGTTAGAGTTGTTTAAATTTGTAGTTTTGAACAAATTTTCCAGTAAGCAATGAAACAAAACTTAGGAACCAATAATGATGAAACTACCTATCTCAGAACATTTAAACCATAAAAGACCGCTCAAACTTCATTACAATCTACCATTATCAGACAGTATGCACAATCTCTGCAGAAGTAAAAGTAATCTGAATAATTCCACAATAAAGCATCTGTAACTAATGAAGAGATTACTGCTGGCAAGCAGCTTTACATTTCAGTGTTTTATCTACAAACTCAGTGCCTGCTGCCCTTGAAGAATAAACTACCTATGTTACATTAAAAAAAATTGGTAAGCTGGTAATATTGCAATAGGGAATGGTGGGCAAACCAACAACAGGTTCATAGTTATAAGGCATCTCTGCCAAAGGCGGACACATTCAAGAGTGCAACAACCCCATCCCCCTTAAAGTATATTGCAGTATCAGCAATCAGTCTACATGGTGTGGGAGTGGGAGTAGAACTTACAGCCTTCAACACCAAAGGCAAGTATACTGCCTATTGTGCTACTAACACTGCTTTCAAATTCTATAGTACAAACACAGATGGCCATTTCTAAAGAAAACTGTTACACATGGAAAACAGACTTAACACGAACAGCAGTAAACTCCTCTTCCCTTGAAACTCAGTATTCCTTGAAAATGCACTGAAACTTACAATTCTTTGAAAATGCATATGCACTGACACTCACAATTCCTTGAAATTGCACTGAAACTCACTATTCCTTGAAAAATGCACTGAAACTTTTAACATACCTCTCATCCTCTTAGCATAAGAAATCTTAGCAAAGCCTAAAATAAAGGGTTGACAAAGGCTCAAAATTAGGGACACCTTTTAATTACTACACTTATAAACTTAGAACGTTGCTGGAATATCATGTTTTGCATCAGCATGCATTTTATGATGGATATAAAGTTTGAAATCTAAATGTCTGCCATTTTAGTGACTTTAGTCTTAATGATTTGACCCAGAAAACCACAGTTTTATGAGGAACAGACCAAAAATATTTATTTATTTCACGTATTGATTTACATTTGTTTACCAGGAAAATCCGACTGGGCATGAATCCCATTTTCAGTAGAGGACCTGCAAGAAAAGCTTCAACATACATAGTTCAGTAATAAACTACATAATATTATCACATGAAATATGAGGCAAAAATCTGGACAGCATAGAGGTATGACTATTCAGTAGTCTGGTAGTTGGTGTAGAGGATTCAAGTTGTTGCTTCCTGTAACCAAAGTACAAGTTTTGAGCCTAAGCAAGTTAATTAACTAACCTGCCATCCCTAACTAGGCATTTCACACACACACACACACACACACACACACACACACACACACACACACACACACACACACACACACACCCTACCTAACTAGCTTACCAAAAGGCATTCTTGGAATCAACATCTGTCTTCCATCTCATATCAAGAAGAAGAAAAGGAACCTAAAAAATAAGCAACTTTAAATTCTGCAGACACACACACACACACACACACACACACACACACACACACACACACACACACACACACACACAGACACAAAAGAAGCAGCAGCAGTAACAAAACTATGCATGCTTCAACCACACGCTGCTTCTCAGGATGTCCAATTATCAATGCACGCACAAACACAGTGTGTACTTAAAAACAACACTGCTAAAAATAGGCATGTAAATATTTTTTTAAATTAAAAATTAAATGTTGTTGCAGCCTCCTGGCCAGCACCCCCCAGCTGATGGACCCTAGGCAATTTCCTAGGTCGCCAGTACTAGATCCTTCTCTAGCCACTTATGCAAACTAGTCTAATAAAATGCAGGATGAAGCATTTGAATAAAGCTGTGAAAAAAATATATTTTCTTACTGCAAAGAAAAAAAATGTCTGTAGTGTGTCATTTGGCCATGTTCCACACTGCATATCTCACAACTAACATTGCATGCATCACGTTAGCTATGTGAATTTTGTTGTTCCATATTCACAAAGTGAATGCCATATAGTTGTGAATAAGATGTGGCCTCTCTGCCTACATTATTGCATACTACCTATGAGACTGCCACAGGGGTTCCCATACTACTGCACTATCATCACTAGTGGAAGGAATGATAGCTGGAATGCATTGCTATCATAGGGCGGTTGCATATAAGAGTGAGTCATAATCACGTGCAGAATACAATATGTAGTAAACAGCCTGCATGCAGTAACAGGGTCATATTTAAGGGCATTTGTCCAAACAATGGATACTGGATTTCAGCAGGCCAAAGACTTGCTCAGTGACTATATCTACTTAGGAAAGAGCAATGGAGAAATCATCCTCAGCGGCTCCCCTAGGGTTACTGACTGATGTTATTAATCAAGGTTCCAGTGGGTCACCTGTATCACTTTCAAAAGTAAAAAGGGCGAGGAGGCAAAGGGGAATTTTAACTCAATAGTACATTTTAGAGTATATACCTATAGAAATTAATATAGTCATTCACAAAGCTTTCTCATACCAACAACGTGATGTGGGGAAGCCCACCATGCAGCAAGAAGTGGTGGAAAGTGTGCCAGATGTGACAATCATAGGCAATGCAAGAAGTGGTGGAAAATGTGCCAGATCTGGCAGTCACGGACACTGCCAGGATGCTGGGCTTATATTAGTGATGCACCCCATGCATCGCACAATACCTTGCAGGTAAAGGAATGGTAGACCCTTCCTGTCATGAGACCACTCCCCTCTGTTATCAAGATAGAGCCCTAATGGCAGCATGGGTACAAATTATTACACCAACTATCTCAGGGAAGTATGCATCATGTAGAAGGCACTCATGATACTCAATTGGTCCTGAAGTGACATCATAAAATAGATGTACTGATCCACATGTATCAAGAATATGTGAATGAAATGATATATACTTGAGGCTGAAGCCTCTGAGATATCCAAAATGTTCTCTGTCTCTGGAAGGTGCCTGTGACAAGTCTAGTGACAGCTTTACATACCCTGATATCCACAGGTTTAGGAAGACCCTGCATCCTCCAGTCCTCATCTGTGGGCCATACAAATTCACAAAACCCATAAACTGTCCCTGTCCACTCTAAATCTTGATTTGGACGGTGCAGTGGTGCAGCAGTAGCATTGTTGCATCACAGCAAGAGGTTCTCCGGTTCGATTCTCGGCTGGGGTGCCTTCTGTGTGGAGTCTGCATGTCCTCCCTGCATTTGTGTGGGTTTCCTCCAGGTGCTCCGGTTTCCTCCCATGTTATAAAGACATGCATCTGGAGCGTTTCTCCCCGGGCCTCCACTGAAAACTGGCTTTGTTCCAAGTCGGACTTTCCTGGTTAACAAATGATAAATAAAAATAAATAAAATAAATAAATCTATCAAGAAGTTCTTGTTCAGCAAAGTTAAAATGTATCAGTCTCTGTCTATATTTCCATCTTCTCAGCTGGCATGCTCTGCTGGGTGCAAGCAGTTTTGTACAGTCAAGGCAAGCAGCTCACAATGAGAAATAGCCAGAGTGGCAGCTACAACAAGCATCTTCATGGATTACAAAATAGATATAAGAGATGTGACTTCACTTTTTATAAGGCTTCTGTGCACATCTCCGTTGTCCCTAAAAAAGTGATTATGAATCACAGAGAGCCGAGAAAGCTGCTTTATTTGCTTAAGATAGTCACAGAAGGTTCAGTAAATCCTCATTTATATGTCATTAGCACCTCATTTGTTTAAGTTCTTCTAAACCACATTACAATTGCTACACCTAAGTGAAGGTGCTGTATATGAGTTGCTCCTTAGCTGCAGTGAGACAGTCTCCACAAATTCCCACTATGCTTAAGTACATCAACTATGAATACCTTACATTTCAACATCTAAATGTTTGATATTTCCTCATCTGAACTTTGATATAGTATAGTTTCCATAATATTTCACGTGTAAGAACATAAAAAAATCCACATTATGAAAGAAGGTGATGTCAGAATACAGTAGCAAAATTTCCTTTAGATTATGCTAATTAACTCTGGCCTGGATCTGAGCAATGGCTGCAATCAGTTCATAAAAAATATGTAAAATGATAGCTTGCATCTATTAGAAGAAATACTGCAACAAATTATTTACCAGTGTTCAGCAAATAAAATTTACATTAATAATTTTGTCACTTTTCAGTAGTATTGCCTCTGAAGTTGTAATATTTTAAGATGCTAGCTATACTGTGATTACTGACAGAAAAAGTAATGTTGTGCTGAAGGTAAGTTTTGAACAGTGATAACAAAATTGCCATTTATAAAAGAAAACCTAAATTTTAGACTGTCTTTGAAAAATTGTAGTTATCATATTCATCAAAAGAAAATTATATTGTATCAAAAGAAAATAATTAGTAGTTCTCAGGGATACTGAAATCCATAATAAAAGTATCTATTAAGCTCCTGTAATATATGAAATGGTTGTTATCCTTATAGGTGAAGCCAAAGACTTCCATGGCATAATATCAATTCCATCTAGCCACTGTTTCTTTTTATTTGCTCTTGAATTGGGGGCAATTAAAAAGTGCAATATCACGTGCTTACCATAACTCAGCCTAATTGAATCCTGTAAGCATTTGTTATTCTTATATTTACAATCAATGTAATCCGTTGCCCTTCTCCCTTCTACTTGCCAAAGTGCATTCAACTTTCTCACCATTACAGACTTTCCTGTCTAAGCTCATAGCTGATCAAGGGAACTGAAAGATTCTTCTTTCCTCTCTGTCTTTAGGAGACCACAGAGAAGAACTGCACTACCAATATATCATATTTCATATTTAACCAAAAATCAAAACATGGGTCCAGAAAAGAATAAAAAATAAAGAATAAAATGCCATTAAAAGCAGCAAAAGTTGAACTAAAAAAATGGCAACAATGTCAGTTATGGAAGACTTCTTTACTAAAACTCTATTTTCGTCTTCCGTATTTGCCAAAAACCTCATCTCTACTCTGCAGTCCCCTAAAGGCATTAGAAATGACAGTCTTCCATGTCTGACATTGTTACTGGGCCGGATTCACGAAGGCTTGCACAGAGTCTAAGAGTAGTGTAAGACTCCATGCAGCCTTCGCGATCCAGGAACAGCCCAAAGTCCGTGTAAGAGACAAGCTAAAACGGCTCTTACACGGAGTGGGCGTGGATAAGCTAATCACCTCACTTGCATCCGAATAGCATGCAAATGAGGATGATTAGCAATCCAGGAAGCCCAGAACAGTCCGTGTAAGAGCCGTTTTAGCTGCAGAAATGTACTCAGTTGACAACTGAGTACGTTTCTGCAAAAACCGCAATGGAGCCATGTCAGCTCCAAATAAAGGGTGCATATGTGTCAGGCAGCATGCCAATGGCCAAATATGTGGCCATTGGCAAGGTAACCTGATGCAAATATCTTAAAAATATATATATTTTTTTCGGCGATCGCCGATGTTTAAACCCAGCGCAGCCCAGCGCAAACGTGCTGCGCTGCATAAAACATAAAAACGAAGGTTATAAACCCACAAATGTGGGTTTTATGCAATGCATGGAATGTCAATGCAGGGACCAGCAGACCAAAACCAACATGGCCACCGTGTAGTGGTTGCTAAGGGGGGAAGCTGAGTCTAAGACATGTAACTAAGCATTAGTAGGCAATCTGATGCAAATGAGTGTTAGGATACTGAATTCCACTGTCACATAGCAAATGAGCACAGTCTGAGTAGTGTAAGAGTTACAGAAGGGGGAGGAACAGAGTAGGAGATAGGTGACATCACAGGGGGGAATGGTAGAAAGAAATGCAGTTCATTGGAGGTCAGAGTTACATGACAGATGTCAGACAGATATCATGGAAAGAGGTGTGCCACTAAATAAGCATGAGGAAGTCAAGAAATGGAAGGTGTACACTGTTGCCTACACCAAAGTTTCTTGCTGGACGTGCATGCGCGAGTAAGGCAGTGTGCGCGCATGTAAGGCAGACTGAGCATGTGGGAGCGTGTTGGGGGATGTTTAACACTGTTTGCGTGGGTGTGCACGCGTTTTAACCCGAATAAGCAGATTCTGAACTGTGTAAGCATGTGTGCGCGCGTGTAAGCCACTGTGAGCGTGTTTCTGCTGGTCTGCACATGGCTCCTCCTTGAGGAAACAGAGAGGAAAAAGGAAGCAACAGATTTAGTAGGAAGCTAGCAGGGAATACTGCTGGAGCTAGCAGGTGAAAACAATTAGAAGCAGGCAATTACACAGGCAGAATAGTAGCCCAGCGCAGCACTTAAAACTCTGCAAACAGCAGTGCAGGATGTTTCTCTCAAGAGACACTGCAAGACAGGAG
Source organism: Protopterus annectens (assembly GCF_019279795.1). Lineage (NCBI taxonomy): Eukaryota > Metazoa > Chordata > Ceratodontiformes > Protopteridae > Protopterus > Protopterus annectens. Next base: position 546,376,015 of record NC_056747.1, on the reverse strand, counting down.
TTAAGTTATTAGAAGTGAAAACTGAAAAAGCTGAACTCAGAGCAGAAATGTTAGGGGCTGCCATAGCTGTCATAATGAGACATAGGCGACTTGCTGAGGGTGGTGACAATGCAGATGGTGCCAGACAACCCACAGTGAAGAGACGGAGAAGAGTGTACAGGCCCAGGGTCACCTACCATGGGTTACATGAGCTGGAGATAGTAGAGCGCTATAGAGTGCTATAGAGTGGACAGAGACCTCCTGCAGCAAATAGTGGAGCTGTGCAGGCCATGCCTCACACACAGAACCAACAGAGGGGAACCCATCCCAGTGGAAACCAAGGTATGTGTTGGCCTAAGAATACTAGCAACAGGTACCTTCCAGAGACCAACTGGTGATATGATGGGGATATCACAGGCATCAGCCTCCAGGGTACTGCACCAGTTCCTGGATGCCATGTCAGCACATGTTGGTGATCATGTATATTTCCCCAATGCCTGTGAGGTATTGGCCAGCAATATGCATCTCTTCCAGCAAATAGCGGAATACCCTGAGGTAGTGGGTGCAATAGACTGCACGCACATACGCATCAAAGCACCAGCTGGTGAGCGGGGTAGGGCATACATCAACCACAAGGGCTTCCCCTCCATCAACTGCCAGGTCGTGTGTGATGCCCAGGGCATAATAATGAATGTGTGTGCTGGCTATCCTGGTAGCTACCATGATTCCCACATCTGGCATTTGACGCAGCTGTACCAGACATTTGTCAATGGGGACATCCCACACGGACACCTAGTGGGGGATGCAGGTTATGCGCTGAAGCCGTGGCTGATGACACCCATCAGAAACGCACACACACCTGAACAGGAACGCCATAATGAGGCACACGCACAAACACGTAATGTAATAGAGCGTGTGTTTGGGCTGCTCAAGTCACGGTTCCGGTGTCTGGACACATCTGGTGGAGCCTTGCAGTACACACCAACTACATGTACCCAAATTGTCATGGTATGTGCTATGTTACATAATATGATCTTGTGAAAACAGCTGCAGCAGGACCAGCATAGGGCTGGGCCAAACAGCCCCCCACCATTGCCAAGGCCATCACAGGCAGAGCGTGACTCAGAGGAGGAACAACCTGAGCCTGCCCCAGTAGGCAGAAGGAGGCGTGCCCAGTATGCCCTGGCCTTGGCAAAGAGGCAACGCATAGCACATACACTGGCTCAGTAGGAACCCTGGGAATGATACCCCCTCTGACTCACTCAAATAATAACATGGATGCCTACAATGACATGACCTGCACACAAGCATGTACAGGGAAGTGTAATATGCGCATCTGACAGAGGCAGCCCTGCAGCACCACCTGAGGCATGAATGCCATGTGTGAAGTAATGTAACACCATGTACTATATGCACACCTGAGGACCCTGACTAACATCCTACCCTCACCAAGCATCATGCCACAATATGACAATGAGATGATCAAGTGCAATAATTGACTGAAGTATCGCAGTTAGTCAAAGGGGATCCAATGTGTGCCAGTCTGGGATGACATGCTGAGCATGACATGATGCTCCACCTGCTAGGACTGGCATGCACCTATCAGTGCAGGCCATATGGATACTGGCAAAGGCTGTTGTTACCCACAGTGTGCCCTGAATAGGTAAGGCTCAAAACACAAACCTATCTCCATAGGTATCAGAAGGGATAAGAATAAGATAAGGGATAAGTCGAAACAGCAACATGCATGCAGTCTAAACTCACCCAGTATGGAGAATGTTGATATCTGCTGTAACAGAAAACTGAGTCAAGGCTCACAACAGCACCCTAACACTACCAGGTTACACCTCATACTGTGCTGTACAGCCGCAAAACATGGAACAAGCTACAAAAGGAGGGTGACTAGCAAGAATTGTCAAGGATAACCACACCCCCATGTTGGTACCACAACAAAAAGAAGCATGGACTAGCCATGGTCAAGTAACAGTGGCTAAAACTGCCCCCCAGTTTATAGCCTGCTACAGACTACTGTCCCAACACCAGGAACTGCACCTGGCCTATGCTGGAATACATGAATATATCAAGTCCTCCAAACCACATTCTATTGGGTGACTGAAAATACCCAGACATAGACTGGGAGCATTATACTAGCTCCAACAGTGTAGGACAAAAGTTCATAGAATCCATAAACCAAAAGGCCCAGGAACAACGTACCACTCCCACAAGAGGGGTAAGCATACTGGATGTGATAATCAGCAACATGGGTACTGGATGTCAAGACGAGAAGTGTATTGCTCACTGGTAAAACCAGACCATAGAGTAATCGCACTGGATATACAAATCCTGACCACAGTCCCTGGCCAGAAAACCACAGTGGAAAACATGTGTAAAGCAATATTTGCACTCCTCCAAACTGATGTGGAATCCATTAAAGGTCCTGTGCAGGTGCAAAATATGGGCCACACCTCAGAACCTGTAATACAGCCATTCCATGAACACTGCCAGGAATGCTTGGATTATGCAATCCTAAATTAAAACAAGACACAATGCCATACACGCAGGCATCTGGCATGGTGGACACCAGCCATAACCAAACCATGCAAGAGAATGAGGAAGCTACTACATGATAGAGCAAACATAAACAATGAAGTAATCACTGATCAGTAGTATGGCAATAAAATCTGACCACACATACAATCCACTAAGGCCAGCCACAACAAGTTGAATCTGTGAATCCTGAGGCAATGTTACACCTGCCCCAAGTACACAGACAAACCCCAACTCCACCCAAGAAATACAAATATATGTGAGAGATGCAACCATCTATCCAAACTGGAGGCTGAGCTCCCTCAACTCAGTTCTCCCAAAACTAGTCAGGAGGAGAAGGTAACCACACACACCACAAACACAGTCCCACATAGACCTATCACAACTGCAAACCAAACACATAAACACAGAAAAACATTCCCGGAGGCACAAAATACAAACACAGCACACCAACAGAGGCCTCTAAAGCAGACACCCAATCAAACAACCTCCAAACATAGCACATGCAACACATAGTACACAAAGCTGGTGTGCCAAACAGTCACAGGCCAGAAGGAGAAACAACATGCCTGATACAGTTGTAATAGGTGACTCCATAGTCAGACACATTGCTGTCTCGCACACCAGACTGAACAAGGGAAAGGGTACAGTAAGCTGCCTGTAGGCTGCCACAATACGCCACATAACAGAAGTATGCAGGTCACTCCAAAGCAAGTAGAAATATGATGCAGTCATAGTCCATGCTGGTGTGAATGACCTGAGATGTACCTCCCTAGACTACATGAAAAGAGACATATATGAGCTCTCTGATTATGTAGTCCAGGCCGGTATGACACTCACCGTTTGCAGCATCCTACCCTTACCAAGAATAATGCCACAGTACAAACACGGAATGATCAGTCATAGCAAGTGGCACACTTACTGGTGTCATTCCAAGGGGATCCAATGTCTGTCTGCTTGGGATGTCATGCTTGACAAGCCACGCAGCTGTTCTTGGGATGGCTTGCACCTGTTACCCCTGGGCGTCTGGATATTGGATAAGGCCTTTGCCACCTCCATAGAGCCTTTTGTAGGCAGGGCTGAAAAGACTGACCCACCACCCTAGAAAACATAAGTGGAAAGAAACATAAGGGTAATGCTGACCAATGCCAGATGTGTAAACCCCAATATGCATGCTCCCAAGGCCATCCCAGTATGGAGAACATCGATGTCTGTGCAGTGACAGAAACCTGCTGCAAGCCTCCTGACAGCACACCAGCACTACCAGGTTATACCACATATCATGTGTCATGGCCCCAAAACCTGGAACAAAACATAAAAGGAGGGTGAGTATCCATATTCAGCACAGACACCCATACGTCCAGGTAACTGACAATGCACAAGGCATTGGAGTCCACCCATGTGCAACTAACTGTAGGCAAGACTACTGTACAGTCTGTAGCATGCTACAGACCACACTCTCACACACAGGAACCCCACCCAGCCATCCTGAAGACACTGGACAGTATGAATGTCCCACCAAATACCAAACAAGGTACCACAAATTACCACATAGGTGGTAAACCATTATGTATGTAAGGAGTAACCAGGGACCTAGGGACACAAGTGGACAGTAACCTGTTATGTGACACCCACATTGCCAATGTGGCTAGGAAGACTGTCTACATTTGACACCGTATCAGGAAAGGATTCACATCTATGTCAACAGAGGTCATTGTGCCCCTATACTGTTCTCTTATCACACCCATAATCTAGCACAATGCCTCATATGGGATGTACCTTACCTGACACCTGCAGCAGTTAGAAAGACCTCAAAGGTACCTCACCAAGAGGATAAAGGGTCTCAAATATATGTCATATGCTGCCTGGCTGTAGACACCCCAGCTGAATGCAGTCACATACTGCCTACACAGAGGCATTGCATGCCTGTTGTAGAAGGCCATGCCCAACACAGGAGTAATGGACATGCTCCACCCCAGAAAACTCAAAGCCATCAGAGCTGTGAGAGTGAGAGATGTCAACCTCAACAAATAATGAAATAGGATGGGCTGGTGGGACAGATACATAATCCAGAGGCTCCCCACACCCTGGACCAGAATCCCACTCCATGTTAGGCAGAGCCCCTCACTGACACTCTTCAACAGGAATTTTGCCAAGTGGATGGATGACTGTAGAGTTACACTGGGGGTCTTCACTGTGTCATGTCCAGACAGAGGCACAGTAAAGCAAATCATAAATGGCCATAATATTCACATAGCAAGGGGTGGCAAAAGCTACACACACTCTGGCTAGGCTAACAAATGCCCTAGGGTGGATAGCCTAGTATGAACCTATGAACCTATGAAGATACAAATTGTACAGGGCACTAAGGATAATCCCAAGGCTTTCACAACTGATGGTAGGAACCATGTTGGGAATTCACAGATATGCTCTGAATCACACAAATATCACAAACACACACACACATATTGCCAACATACATCCTGACAGGTGCAGTGCAAACCCCCCCGAATGCAGAATATCTATCCCAGCAGACTGCTGGCCCCCTGACATTGCAGATGCTGAGGTAACAGCCAGCATCTACAAAGCAAAACACACAGCAGCAATGGTATGAGATGGTGTCCTGGGCTTAGTGCAACATGGACTCCAAGATGAATGGAATGCCAAATCACACTACTGCTCAATGTCAGCCTTACCACAGATTATGTACCCAAAGAGCAGTGTACAACAACAGTGGTCCTTCTCAACAGAGGTGTTGCCTGAATGGATACTGAAAACTACTACCCCAGAATCCTGAGAAGCTCGGTCTGCACAGCTATGGAAAGGATCAGCATGTACCACAGACATAGAGATATTGGGGACCTACTGACACTGGACCCTACCCAGTGTGGCTTTCTTAAGTGCAGATCCTGCCCCTAAACATGTTTGACTCAATTGAAACAGTCATTAAGGTCATTGATGAGGGCAATGTGGTCCACACAGAGTAGCTGGACCTTGCAAAGGCTTCTATACAATACCCTACGTGTTCATTATAGATAAGCTCACCAGCTTAAATATAAACCCCTATGTCAGTAGAGGGGTTGCAAACCAGACCAAGGACAGAACAGACATGGTCAGACATGCTGCAGCCATGTCAGACTACAAACCAGATATAACTGGCATCCCACAAGGCTTGGTCCTGGGATCGCCCTCATCTGGTATATATGTCCCATAGGTACAAGCAAACATGGAAGGACTGTGTCTGAACATGTTTGCAGAGGACTACAAACTGCTCACCACATATGATCCACCAGCTGACACAAGCATCCTACAAAAGGGCCACATAGAAACAGACAACTGGTGCCATAGCCATGTCAGCAAGCTAATTGCAGAAAAGTGTATAGTCAACCCCCGTGGATATACAGTAAGTGCCCACCAATTACCACATAGGTGTTAACCCATTATGTAGTTAACATGTAACGAGAGACCTGGGGACACAAGGTGATAGATATCCTGCATTGGACAAACATGTGCTGTAGTGTTTACAGAAACATACCATATATCCACCTAATCATGAAGGTTGTCAGATCTAGATAAGGGGAGGTCATTGTGGCTCTGCAGTCATCCTTCATCAGCGGTACAATTGACTACAATAGCCCCTGTGGGATGTACCTCAGCAGACACCTCCATCAACCATAAAGTCCCCAACAGTACCTCACCAGGAGTATCAAAGAGCTTGTACAGATGCCATGTGTTGCGTGTGTTGCTGGTATCAATAAACATGCTGCACCTTGTACAATCTGAATGGCAGTGAGCTATGCACATGAGAGACCTGAACCCCAGCACTGACTTACATAGGACAAGCTGTACTGCATGATCCATAACACAGAAGCCACCCCCACCCATGAGTGAACTCCCAGTACAGGCTACCCATAGAGTCACTTATCAATCTTCCTCAATAGGAATCTTGATGAGTGGATGGGAGATGGAAGCTTTATCCTGGGTATCACTGTCATGTCACAGGTAGACAGAGGCACAGTATACTAACCATGACATATGTCATGGCAAACTCCACTTACAATGTGTGTTGAAGGACAAACACACTCTCCAACTAGCATTAGACATGGACTAGGGCACATCACTAGTGTTTGCAAATGTACACCTATGTTGTGGAATACACTACCAATGTTGGACAAGCCTGGTTTAAGTAGTTCATATCTGAACAGAATGCAACATGGTCAGATGTACACAACTGGCCCCTAACCAGGCTGTTGTGCTCACTATCGAAATGTAAAGCAGTGATAGCACTAAAGCCCAGGATACTGTCCACCACAGTCAAAGTACTACCAGTACACTATACAGTACTACAGTGTTAGGTCAGTGTGAAAGGATGTTGACAACTGTATGCAAAGTATCCCATGCAAACACTGCAGGCACAGTATAATCCTGTTGTGTTCACACACAAAGCAGTTGTACAGTAACTACACAACATGACACACAACACACAACCATAAACGGGTGATATTTGTTGAAGTTTACACTCATCCACAAATGTGGTGGGCTGCAGAGTCCAACATATGGAATGCTCACACTGGGCATGCTCACACACTTTGATAAATGAGACATATGTCAGACAACATGCCATGGTAAGGCAGAACTGGGCATGCTCACACACTTAGGCCAAATCTCAGTTTAGCAGTTGGACACACATATCTGGTATTTTTACGTGTTATTCCAGGAACCAACCACATTACAGCAGTCTGCCCAGTGCACACAGTTAAATGACTACAGAGACATACGTGATATAGTGGATCCCTCCCATATGCAAACATCTTCCACAGATGCACAAGTTGTTCATACAAACAGGGAATGCTATGGCAATAAAGATGTGCAAACAGTCTATCAGCAACAAATAATGTGCATTTGACAATTAAATATATGGGTGTATAGGTCAACACTAGGCTGTTTGCCCTAGGGAATGACAGCTTAGCCAGAGTGTGCTTGGCGTCTGCCTCCCCACAGGATGCACATTCCCCTTTCTAAATACCGATGATGTCAGCACCCTATAAGTACAGCAGGAGAAAAGAAACCTCCCAGTAATGCGAATAGCGCGCTCTGCTAATGCGTCCGTCACAAGTGTCATAACATAATTAGGTAGGGGTTTGAATTCTGTAAATGCTCAGTGTGTGTGTGTGGGGTTGGTGTGTGTGTGTAAGTCTGTGGGAGAGAAATGTCCCTTTTGGCAACTAGGAAAACACACTACAGGATGCACATTCCCCTTTCTAAACACCGATGATGTCAGCACTCTATAAGTACAGCAGGAGAAGGGAAACCTCCCAGTAATGCGAATAGCGCGCTCCGCTAATGCGTCTGTCTCGAGTGTCATAACATAGTTAGGAAGTGGTTTGAATCCTACAAATGGCAAGTGAGTGTTTGGATGAGGGGGGTTAGTGTGTATGCAATGTTGTGTGAGGGAAATGTCCCTTTTGGCAACTGGGAAAACACACTATAGGATGCACATTCCCCTTTCTAAACACCGATTATGTCAGCACTCTATAAGTACAGCAGGAGAAGAGAAACCTCCCAGTAATGCAAATAGCGCGCTCTGCTAATGCGTCTGTCTCAAGTGTCATAACATAGTTAGGTAGGGGTTTGAATCCTGCAAATGGCAAGTGTGTGTGTTTGTCTGAGGGGGGTTAGTGTGTGTGCAATTGTGTGTGAGGAAAATGTCCCTTTTGGCAACTAGGAGAACAGACTACAGGATGCACATTCCCCTTTCTAAACACCGATGATGTCAGCACTCTATAAGTATAGCAGGAGAAGGGAAACCTCCCAGTAATGCGAATAGCGCGCTCTGCTAATGCGTCCGTCTCAAGTGTCATAACATAGTTAGGTAGGGATTTGAATCCTGCAAATGGCAAGTGTGTGTGTTTGGCTGAGGGGGGTTAGTGTGTGTGAGGGAAATGTCCCTTTTGGCAATTAGTTGAATAGACTACAGGATGCACATTTCCCTTTCTAAACACTGATGATGTCAATACCCTATAAGTACAGCAACAGAAGGGTAACCTCCCAGTAATGCGAATAGCGCGCTCTGCTAATGCGTCTGTCTCAAGTGTCATAATATAGTTAGGTAGGGGTTTGAATCCTGCAAATGGCAAGTGTGTGTGTTTGGCTGAGGGGGGTTAGTGTGTGTATAATTGTGTGTGAGGGAAATGTCCCTTTTGGCAACTAGGAGAACAGACTACAGGATGCACATTTCCCTTTCTAAACACTGATTATGTCAATACCCTATAAGTACAGCAACAAAAGGGAAACCTCCCAGTAATGCGAATAGCGCGCTCTGCTAATGCGTCCATCTCAAGTGTCATAATATAGTTAGGTAGGGGTTTGAATCCTGCAAATGGCAAGTGTGTGTGTTTGGCTGAGGGGGGTTAGTGTGTGTGAGGACAATGTCCCTTTTGGCAACTAGGTGAACAGACTACAGGATGCACATTTCCCTTTCTAAACACTGATGATGTCAGCACCCTATAAGTACAGCAAGAGAAGGAAAACCTCCCAGTAATGCGAATAGCACACTCTGCTAATGTGTCCGTCTCGAGTGTCATAACATAGTCAGATAGGGGTTTGAATCCTGCAATTTTCCCTTTCTAAACACTGTTCAGCTGAAGGCCATGGTTCTGGCACAAGTTGTCTGTTTCTATGGTGCCCCTTTGGAAGATGCTTGTGTCAGCTGGAGAGTCGACTATGGTGGCCAGTTCGCAGTCATCTGCATATTTGGTCAGCCACAGTCTGTCCGTGTTGGCCTGTACCTCCAATAAATATATACCAAACAAGAGAGGTCCCAGGACTGAGCCTTGTGGGACACAACTCGTAACTGGTTTGGAGTCTGGCATGGCTCCAGCAATTCTAACCATGTGGGTTCTGTCCTTGAGCCACTGTGCAATCCATCTAGTGACATAGGGGCTTATATTTAAGCTGGTGAGCATCTCTAGAATGCCCAAGTGGGGTATTGTTGTGAAGGCTTTTGCGAGGTCCAGGTAGGCTGTGTGAACCACCTTCCCCTCGTCAATGGCCTTGGTGACTGTTGCAAAGAAATCAACAAGGTTAAACCTGGTAGTGCTGGTGTGCTCTCAGTAGCCCTGAACTAGGCATCTGTTACTGCACAGATATTGATGTTCTCCATGCCAAGGAGAGTTTTGTGTGCATGCATCTGGAGGTTTAGACTTCTGGCGTTGGGTAGCATTACTCTTAGTTTCTTATCCCTTGTGATACCTATGAAGGTGGGTTTGTCATTTGAGCCTTGCCTAACATAGGCACTATGGGGGTAGCAAGAGCCTTTGCCAATATCTGAAAGCTCAGTGGTGACAGGTGCAGGCCGTCCCTAGCGAAGCAGGTAGTTCAACAGAAGATGAATATGTGAAGGTGTAGTGCCTGTGATAAGGTAGCAGTAGCATATATGACTGCTCACGTGGACACATGCCAGGTAAGTCATATGCACTGTGTCACAGGCAATGTACACGTGAACAGGACAAACAGTGACATCCTGTCAAGTGGGACATGGACATACATATAGTAAGCTATGCAGATGGCACTAGGAGTCCACAGAAGCTCTATAACTATGCATTGCAGGTGTGATCAGTATTCCAGGGTAATTGCAAGCAAACATGCACGCAAACAAAGCTACAGTAAACAGGGCTGCATGTAGTCCATTGTACAACAAACAAGCTGTACCAGTTCCAGTAGGTAACACTGCAAATATGCAGGCACTATGCACATGTACATGGAAATGCATGGGTCAGATGGCTAGGGTCCAGTCTCAGTGCACACAAGTGTACAGACCATGTACTGTCAGGATGTACAATAACTGGATGGAAACCCATGTGCTCATACCTGCAGTAATACACATGTCAAATAACAGACACTGAGCCTTCACTCAGTGGTTCCATACTTAGTAGGATGTATGCTACCTGGCCTGCCACCACAGTATCCCTGACATATATGGGGACTCTCCCTCCTGTGACAGTTAGTTTTGTGTGTTGGGGCTGTCTAGCATGGTATGAGATGTGAGCATGCAGTGCTAGGGTGCTCCTGTGTGTCCTGTACCAGTCGTGTAGTACTGCACACATATCAACATCCTCAAACATCTGCATTGCAGAGTCCAGTGTGGGCAACATGCCACTTGCAATTTACATGTCCATCATTGTGTATTACTACATTCATTACCTTATCCCCTGTGCTACCTATGTATGTAGCCTTCTGTTGACATCATTACCACCAGTATGCCAACATGTGCAGATGATACACTATGGTACTTACCATGGGTGTAGACAACAGGACATGACAATCACACACTTACTGCATCAGGCATGCTGTGATATACCCACAATTAATTCAGCACACAGTACTGTTAACAACATGATACTATTACTACACATCTATGTGGTCACCCTGTGCATCAGCAACATGTTAACCTGTACCTGCACAGTTGTTACAGATTGCAGGAGGTGGCACAGTTTCATCATATGCACAGGGTGTGAACTTGGTATGCCTGAGTCAGCCACCGATACCACCAATTGACATGTATGTGTATGTGTGTTGGTGAGGGACAGCAGTAGAAGGTGGGGCAATGTTGATGCAGTGTGTGTGTGTGCGGTAGCCCTAGGTGTTGTCAATTCGCATGTGTGTATGGATGCACACAGTTCCACCTCATGGCTGCCATATACTGGTGTTTGTGGACAGCCACAGACTGTACCTGCCAGGTCATACAGATCAGTGTCTCTGGCCACGGACACAGTACCTGTGCCTTGCAGGGTGCTACAGACCGTATCCGTACCAACCCAGACTGGGTACTGTCATCAGAAGCAGGTGTTCGTTGACTGGACACAGATCCCTGTCGGGCCTGGCCAGAGCCACGTGCACGTGGTCTCCTGGGGCGGTCTGATGACAGCACAGACCCAGCATTTCTGGGGCTGCTGCTGGCACTACGGGGGTGGCCGTGGCCCTGTTGTCATCATAGCGACTGCCAGCTGCTGCTGTTGCTGGCATACGGCCACGTCGATGCCTCAACCGCCCACCATCGCCCTGGCTCATGGACATGTAGTTGTGGAACCGGTCTAATATGTCCCCACAACGTCTGTCTATGACATCGGTGAAATCATGGATGGCAGCCGCAATGTCACGCATACTGTCAGTCATGGCTGTGTGACATGCTGTCAGCTCCCTCAGACCCTGTCTGGTGTACCGTTCCATACGTGACTGTGCCTGCATGACAGCCTGAAACATAGCTGAGGTTGTAAGACCTCTGTGGGCACGTCTGACAGGGGCAGTATGCCCACGGATGCTCCCACGAGAACCCCTGGACATCTGTCTGTGTGGTACCATCTCTGGGCCATCCCCATGGCTGCTGTGTGGGGAGGCATGTGCCACAGATACCACATTACCCTGGTCAATGCCCACTGTATGCTGTCCATCACCTAGGGACATTGGTGACAAAGGGCGTATTGGCAGGATAACTGTGCGCATTGATGGGGTCGACAGCTGTGTACTGTCAATCGGCTGACCAATGGCGGACCCTGGCATACCTTCCTGTGCCATTACACAGATGTCATCATTATCAGTACCCACGGCACCTAATTCAGGTTCCCTGCTACATGACACCAGAGCAGCACCAGAAACTGTGGGAGGGAAACAGGAAACACAGTTTACAATGTCTACACATTACCAGTGCTGCACACATACACACATGCACAGGTGCACACATGCACACATGCACAGGTGCACACATGCACACATGCACACATGCACAGGTGCACACATGTACACATGCACACATGCACACATGCACAGGTGCACACATGCACACATGCACAGGTGCACACATGCACACATGCACACATGCACACATGCACCCATGCACAGGTGCACACATGCACACATGCACAGGTGCACACATGCACACATGCACACGTGCACACATGCACAGGTGCACACATGTACACATGCACACATGCACACATGCACAGGTGCACACAGCACACATGCACACATGCACACATGCACAGGTGCACACATGCACACATGCACATGTGCACACATGCACAGGTGCACAGGTGCACACATGCACAGGTGCACACATGCACACATGCACACATGCACACATGCACAGGTGCACACATGCACACATGCACACATGCACAGGTGCACACATGCACACGTGCACATGTGCACACATGCACAGGTGCACACATGCATACATGCACATGTGCACACATGCACAGGTGCACACATGCACACATGCACACATGCACACATGCACACATGCACACAGTTTCACACAATTGTACAGTACTCACTATGCGTGATATCAACACACAGACACAGACACACCTACATGCATACAAAGAGCACTACTAAGTGAGCCAAATAGTACTATTACTATCAAGACTATTACAGGAAATGTTAATACCCACTCACCAGCATGGATAGGCTGCATTGCTGTTATACCAGAGGGACCTGCAGACGTGAAGAAACTAATGTCAGTGGGCACAACTGTGCCATTGTTACTGAGTATGATACAGGTCAGTAGTACAACAGTCGCCTTTCACAGGTCAGCTGCTAATATTGAGGATATCACACTTGCACATTAAATACTATGGTGACAGCTACAAACCAAGGACACACCTCACACATGCATTAACTACCAGTGTACACAACAGTCAACTATACATATGGCATATTACCTGCACGTTTACTGTCTTGCTGCTGCGTGGCTCCAGCCTCCATCATAATGCATGTCTGCTGCTGTTGCTGTTGCTGGCGGACTGGAGCCACTACACTCATGAGTAGTCCCTCCAGTCTGGTGAGTGGGGGATGTGTAGCCACCCCACCACCTGTGGCGACCTGTTGCCTGTGGATATCAGACGCACGCTGACGGACATGTCTGATTAAATCACTGCAGTGATGTCGTACCTGCTCATATGTCCTATTATGCGTGCCTATGTCATTTACCCGACAGACAAGGTCTTGCCACAGTGCAGCCCTCTCCTGCTGATTCTGGCTGGTGCGGGAAAAGATTATTGCATAATCCCACACCAGGCTCTGGTGTATCTCCTCATCCTCAGCTGTGGAGTAAGTGGGATTCCACGGGTGGGCCATGTACCTGAGAAAGAAAATAACCTGATATCAGCAATATATGTCAGCAGAATTTGGCACACATACTACACATGCTACTCGACTGTTATGATACAACATATCTCACATATGTAGCATCTGTCTGTCTATTGGTGGATACGCATGTAAATGGCCAGGTATCAGTGCTCAGCCAGCAACTGTGCAACAGTACCTGGCACACTCCATACGACATACTACCAAACCACAGCAGTCAGAACACTGATTCAGGTCAAGAGCACCTCCTCACTCTGGGGGTTTGTATCTAGGTACTGTATGACCTACATCATCAACTACTGTGAGCTGACCACACACTGATTGCCCTGGATATACATATCCCACCTCCACCACCAGCACAAATGACTATAGTGAATAACATTACAGATGCAAACTTTACACTTTGTAACAGTGACATGGTATCCTTTCAGCCCACTGGGCCAGTGGCAGATACAACCCACAATGCTGACCCCTACACAATTGCTTTCTACAGACATCTCTGAGAATGCATGGATCATGCAATCCCATATATGACCAAGACACTCTCCACAAAGGGACAGCATCCTGTCTGGTGGACCCCAGCCATAGACAGATTGTATTACAGAAGATGGAAGCTTCTGCAAGACAGAGCATAATTCCATAAAGGGAGGGCATGTCTGAGCAGCACTAGTAAGGATCTATTTTCCATCATACAAACATCCATGGGCAACCTTGAGAGGGAAATCAAGAGGGACACTACAGATAACCAGAAGGCCTTCTTCAGTTATGTTAGCAACCTGGTCAGGATCCATCCTCTATGCCCATAGTTAGTACACAACAACACATATTTCACTGACACCACAGATATTGACAACATTGTGGCAGACAGGTTCAGTGCAGGTGTCACCCCGCCCTCTCCCACAAAATAAGACATAGTTATCCCAGCTGACTGTAACCTCCTTGTCATCACAGATGTCCAGGTGAGAGCCACCCTCAGGACAGCAGAATACACAACATGAATGGGACCTGATGGTATCCCCAGTTGCATGCTACATAAACTCTGACAGGAGCTAAACACACATATAGAAGTGCTATGTAACACTAGCCTGACTACAGGATATGTACCTGTACACTGGCGCACAGCAGCAGTGGTTCCACTCCACGAAGGAGGCACCTCAACATACCAATACAATATAACACAATACACTACATTACAATACAATACTATACAATATGCTATTGCCCCTGGGACTACAGCAGCGTACTGCTCTGCTACCCTGACCATTGTGACACATGTGGTGTGATGGTACCTGCTGCTGTCACACAGTTACACAGGGTGACTCATATGGCATATTACCTATCTGACTAAAATTCAGCAAGGGTATGTGTGACATGTACTCATGGGGAGTCTTGCTTCTTAACACTGTGTGGTTTATTGCAGTGTATATATATATATATATATTGATGTACATATATTGCTATAGATGTGGAGAGGGGGGGACACAGAGGGGGTGAGAGTGACAGAGGGGGTGGGACAGGCTGTGTTGAAGGTCGTCATATACAGTCATACCTGTAGATACTCAGATCAGTCTGTCTATGTATATGTTTCTACATATATCTATATCTGTATGTGTGCATTACATATATATGTTTGTACAATATTCTATCTACATCTGTCTATGTATTCCTACATCTCTCTCTCTCTATGTATGTATACATATATGCATATCATATATATATACATATATATATATATATATATATATATATATATATATATATATATATACACATACATATGTTGACATACATACGTATCCATATGATAGACAGGTATATCAACATGTTTGTCTACCATACTGTGTACACACACTAACATACTGCTAAACATACATAACTGTGAAACCTACTTTGTACATGGCACTACAATCTACAATCAACCAACAATGATATGTGCACATAGATGCTCTCACATACAAATGTATGTACAGCCTTCACTGATAGTTGCTGTATGTCCCCTGCCCTTTACACATCTTCATATACATATGGATACAGACCAATGACACATATGGAGGGTTCACAGTATGTAGACCTTTATAGTATTACTTTACATTACCTGTGTTTGTCACAGCTGCTTGTGTTGCCGTCTGGTTCTCTGTCCTGCTGCTCCACTTCCCAGTTGTCAGCTTTCAGGTGGCTGTTGCTGAACAATTTGTTTGTGTCTGCTTAATTGCAATTTTCTCTGTCTCTGTCTCTGTCTCTCTCTCTCTATCTGTCTGTCTGTCTCTCACGTCCTTCTCAGGGTGCAATGAAAGTATTGCATGTGTGGACTGGGAGTACAGCATACTTTTGTAGGTATCTGCATATGCCCATGTGATGGCCTCTGCACCAATTGTTAGCCAGCATTTGCTAATTGCATGCATCCAGTTGTGTACTGATTGCAGTTCTCACTGTGATTTCAGAACAGTGCTATAAAAAGGTATGTGAGATAGGCATAGCCCTTTCAGATTTTAAGGGCAGGGACCATGCTGTTATGCTGTGGACAATGTTCTGTGAGTGTAAAGGTTGGTATCTCTCTCATATTTCCAGGTGTGTTGTAGATTAACATTCCTCCATTCATTTCTCCAGTTTCCTGTACTAACTGTGTATGTACACTGATACCTACAACTACTACTACTGTTAATGTGTGTGTGTGTGCTTTCCTTTCACTTTTGCTTGCACTTTGTTGCTAAGGCTTCAATAGTTGCCCTTTACAGTCACTACTTGTATGCCTGCTAGGTGTCCTGACTGTAGTGTGCTGCTGTAGCTTTCCTATTTTCCATGTACATTCACACCTTGGAATGCTTGCTATATCTGCTAGGGTGTTACAGCATGCAGTGTGGTCTGGCCATCGTGTGGGCCTTGACATCTATTAGGGTATTTGAGTATGCTGCTGAGCAGGTCCCAGAGACTTTCAGGCTCATCTGTTATGTGCCTCATGGAATGGTACATATCAGTGGGGTACACCCATTAAAATGTCTGGTATGCTGCAGTTGTGACTGTGGGTTAGCATGAGCATATGTATTACTACACTTTTTCTGCCATGCAAGTGGTGAATACTTTCTGGACTCCATAGTTACCATTGCATGTGTTACACCTTTCTGCCTACTGTTTGTACATTTCACATGGAGTCTGTGGGGCATCCCTGTAAGTCATTCACTGTTGCTATGTCTAGGCTCTTAACTATTCAAATATGGTGGTGTCAGACCCGTCATGTGTACAGATATTTGCAGGTTGTCCACATTTCTGCCTCATATTTTGGTCAATATCTCATGCACACCTTTTTCTGGCAAATCACTCTGGGCTCAAGTCAGAATATGGTGACAAACATTCAAGTTTCAGACTTCATACCCTTCCAAACATCCCACAAAGTGCAGACCCTGTTACTCTCTGAACTGTCTGCGTTTGTTGTAACATTATTTGCAATGTGTCCCTGGTTTTGGGCCTTTGCTCCACATATTTTATTACTTGGTCCAGATGTGTTCCTGTAAGAGGTTGTGGGGTATGGGCAGTGATTATCCTGCTGTGAGTATGTGTGTGGCTTGCAAGGTGCTATAGTGACATTATTACCTACTAGCTTCCAACTAGCATGGCTGTTTCTGTTCACACACTACTATTGTGGAAATCCACTAGTCTTGATAGTAATTCTAACTGGCATGCTTTGTGTGCTACACATCTATATTCCCTTTACATTCATTCCTACTATTACATGATATATTTATTTTAGCACAATGTTCTTGTATAAGAGTCATGGCTTAGTGGTAAGTCATGCAGACTACTGTTTCCAAGGTCCTGGGTTCGGGACTGCCAGTGGGATTTTATTTTGCTTCTGAACTGACTACAGGACCTGTCAGTCAAAGTGACTAAGGCACTTTTAAGCAGTTGTAACCAGGTTAGCGCTGGTTTGCACGGAGCTCACGCATGCGCACTGGCGTTTAGCTCCGCGCACACAAGCGGACACCCGCTTACAACCGCTTAAACGTGCTTACTCTTGTGCACACCCGCGCTATTTTCTTTGAAAGAAAAGAAAATGGGGAGACAGGAAAGTGGTGAAAAAGGGGTCACAAAGAGGGTAAGACAGTAGGGAAACAAGCTTGGGATATGCAGGAGGGATGTAGGTAAGGCCCATAGCTGCCCATTTCTTCATCAGCAACAGCTGTGCATATGTATGTAATTTGGTGTGACATTTGAAACCTTCCACCCCTGAGAGAGGTGTCAGGACAACAATAATACTTGTTGTACAGCCAATTGTAATTGATAGGTTCCATGTCCAGCAGACATGTGTGCGGAATGGGCAGCTATGTATGGGGTGTAATTTTTTTGTGGGTACAGAGTGCCCTTTTTTTTTTTTTTTCAGGTGAGAGTGGTATGTCAGGTGAAGGAAGTCAGTACAGCTGGGGAGGTAGGTTGGGTAGGTAAACAGACAAGACAAACAAGACGCATACAGGGGTGGTGTATGACACGTGTGGGGGGGTTATGCAATTGACGGGGACGGAGGTTTGGATATCCAGAGCCCATGAGCCCACAGATGGGAACTATCCCCACCCATAGGCAGTTGCCACTGTTCCTTCACTGCCCAGGACGGGGCTGTGCTGGGGGCTGTGTAAGCGGGGCAACAGGCATGCCCGTTAGTTGCACCACCCATGCCTCGAGCTGGCGTAGGGGCTCGAGAACAGAGTCCCGAATCTCCCTACGCACCACAGTACGGACGCTACGGAGGGTGAGTGGTGGTTCTCTTCTGGCCACACTTGCTGAGGGGGGGGGGGTCGAGCCCCATCCCCTGCAGCGCTTCCACCCGCAGGTGGCACAGGGCCACCGGAGGAGGGTCCGGACTCGGCACTAGTGCCAGGTGCACTCGCCAGCTGAGGTGGGAGAGGTGGGTCCGCTGGAACCCGCCTTCCCTGTCGTCCTATGTTTTGCATTATGTCATGACAGTTTGGGTTAGTGACATATAATACCATTCACAATTAGGTGTAACAGCATGCATTAGTATTCCCATTAACCAAACACCCAGATATTCACACCATTGAACAGCGTGCATAACACATGCATAATTTGAACAGAAATACACAGTCCAACAACATGCAGGGTTAATTGATGGCAACAGACCATCAGGTGTGGATGTATGAACAGGGCAGATGCATCAACGGACATGCAAATATATATGACCCAACAGTACAAACGTCCAGGGGTGTTAATTGTGATTGCACATACCATTTTCACGTGGAATGGGTTATATGTGGTTATAGGGTGGGGTAAAGAAAGTAATATTAACACCTTCGAATAACAATACATGTGGTGTACATTTCTAATAGCTACAGTTATATACACACTACTGTTCTAACTACAGTTTCCTATATGATAACTATTTCAACTTGGTGATAGGACTGTTACTGCAACATCAATATACATTTTATGGTTCTTCATACACATTCATATCTAGCTTTGTTCAGCTACATCATCCTGCTACATTTGTTTTATATTGCTGTAGACAAGTGTGGATGTTTGGTATATCAGACAATCATCCTATCTGCATATTGCAGACTGAGAGCAACATATCCAGATTTTGGGATACACATTCCAGATGCAGCAACACTTTGAACAGATTTTGCTGTTTGGTTTTGAATCTCACATGCATTTCATTCTGTCTTGACTGCAGTATACTTTATTCAGGGGTTATTACTACTGTATTGCTGGATTCATGACACTTTCTCACACTCTCTCACTTGCTTTCATTTTACTATTCAGGATGGCACTTCTAGGCTTTATTGACATGTTTTACCAGTAGTTATTACAATCCTTTCCAGCAGTCTCACTTCTGTCATGTTTCAGTATTTCCACAGGGATATATTTCACACATGTGATTTCATCATCTTCTGCAGCTATACTTTTCAGCCTGCTGCAGGTTGTGTACTATTTTCTTACAGGTAGGGCATTTTTATTTCAGAATATATGTCAGACAGTTTCATTTTCGGTTTAACTTACAGGCTGAAACACAGTTTTGTAATCAAGCAATACTTGCATACACTTTCACGCTGTTACTTGCAGATTTTATTCCTTACTGACTATACTGCACTCTTTTGCTGACTGTCATACTTTTATATTTCTTTACAGTTACTGGTAGTGGATTACTGACCTGCCTGGTGGCGCAACCGCACCAGCCTATCGCCATAGGCTCTGCGGTTCGCAGAACAGACACCTGCAGCTGTAATATAAATGAAGTAATATTGGAATACACATCTCCATAATATCAGCTAGTTTAATTTCTTACATACATAATTAAATGTTACTTACTCAGTAGTGGGGCGTTGGGTGTTTGCCGGGCCTCCTGGATCCAAAGGTTCAGTTGGTCCTGCTTGCATCTCTTCAGGTCCGCATGGTGGTGACGGACCTGCTCACCAGTCCTTGGAATCCCTGTGGCACTGGTGAGATCATGAGCCAACCGGTCCCATGCCTCGGCCCTGTATGCTCCCCAGAGGACCTGGCCCTGCATGAGTTGGGCCTCATGATTATGGACTAGGAGCCAGACCATGTACCTGGACTCCTCAACACCCCACCTCTGTGCTCGAAAGCAACTACCCTCTCCTACCCCTGTCATTCTGCCTGCAGGTCAGTTCTACAATCGTTTATGCTGTGTATTCCCGCCTATGGGGCTCATATAGTCCGTTTTTCCCGCACATATCTGTGATTGGCCATTTTGGAATTGTATCAACTTCAGTAACCCTGCATTGTCATGCTCCAGTTTGTATTCATTCCTATATATTAGCTATTATTGCATTTCTAGGTACTGCTGTCATGGCTTAGTGGTTCTGTACCTTGACTATGGTGTATAGTATCCTGGGTTCGAAGCTGGCCACTACTTTTCATTTTTTATGACTGTCTAGACATGCTGAGGGGTGTGTCTGTGTAAAGGCAGTTTTGATACGGCTTGCTCAACGTTGCCCGTCGGTTAGCTCGTTTGCGCAGTGCGCAGCTCCGCGCAAACGGGGTACGCTGGTTTAAGCGTCATTTGGCTATAGGCATGCATATTACGCTCAGCTCAGTTAGGGGCACATAGATTTAATGTGTTAGACCACTGCTCAGCTACAGGCACTCATTTTGCACCAGTTAAACCACTGCTCATCTACGGGCACATGCACTCACTCTGTTAAACTGTAGCTCAGCTATGAGCACATCTGGCATTTTTTCTTCTCTTGTTACCTCACATGTCTTCAGTATAAATGGGCTATTTCATTACATTTTACATAAATTGTGGTTTTATGTGTACATATTTGTCAGGGACTTGTTTCCTGCTTATTTTGAAAAAAAAAAAAATGGTGTTGTGGGGGCTCGAACCATGAATGCCTGCTCTTCAGCCAACATCTCTACTGCTACGCTATTGCTTCCTGGCTTATTTTGCATATTTAGTTCTTATATGCTTTCCCACTGACTGCTAACTGTAGCTGCGCTTACGGCACGCGCCAGCATAAGCGCACTCACGGTTAAACATCTTTACAATTAAAAAAAAATATATAACATGCTCATTTATATATATTTTATGTTCATAGTCTGTGGGGGCATGTGTTGTGTTGTGTTTATTCACATTTCCGTGGACTCTGTTGTGGGTGTTTACTTTGGGCACTTTTACACTTCTGGGGGCGTGTCCGCTTGCAGGGCTCAGCCTACGGACATGCCCCCTACTGTCTTACACGGACCGTGTTAGACTTAGGTGTGATTCAGCATGCTCTCATGAATATGCAGAGCATGCTGACATCACTCCGTTTAACTACAGTTATAACTCTTACACGGAGGCTTCGTGAATCCTTGCCACTGTCTTTTAGTTTTAGATCAGATTTACAGATAATAATTTTTAGCAGATGTAGAACAGATGCTTGTTAAAGAGTCCCTCAGATCCTTAGTGCCTTAAATCTAGTATGAGATTCATGTTCTCTAAAGTGTTTGTTACTATCTGTACTTATGCCAACTTCTTTTTCTGAATAGGCATTTTATAATGTACTTCAAACATAACTGTTAACTCACTCTAATAGTCCTGCCCTATTATACTTGTCAAATCAACATTAACTACTGTTTTTGTAGGTCATCTACATATATCACTATGGTCATATCCCCAGCTATGAGCCAGACAGTAGCACCAACATTGTATCATAAATGGTATATTGACTAAGCCATGAGCACACCAATACTTAAAGGAATATGTTGTGAATATACGTCACCATATCTTGTTCTTATTCTTCTATCTTATATACTCTATTAACCAGATGACCCAAGATGGAGCCTTTATTATCTCTCTGATGTTTCTAAAAAGGACTGAACATTTCTTATGCCTTCCAAGCCAATATCTTACATGATAGCTCAAATGTCATCACCCATCACAATTTTACAAAATCTTGGCTAGAAGGAGGATAGATACAACCATGTAGAGATTACTTTACTAATTTATATCATAATACTTTTAACAAATGGATGAAATGGCACAGGACACCACTCCTTGAAGTTCAATTAAGCTTTCTTATAGCAAACAAGGCATTCTTAACTTAATGTAATGGCTTCCTATTGTAATTCTGAGACCAGTAATTGCAAGCTAAATGAGAACATTGAATGCTGACAACCACTGCACTCCTTTAATATTACTCTTTGTAGGGGCACTATAAGAGGAAGTAAAAATTGTAGTGGGTACATAAGAACATGTTTTTATAATTAATTTAAAATGGCATAATTTGCAAATCAAAATACTAATTCTGTACTTGAAGTGAATTGGTGTTGTGACCTATGATGACTACAATGGGATTGGGCATCTTCTAGCTTCACTCTAATATGTGTATGTGAGATGGAAACTGCAGTGGCAGGATGTCATCTCTTTTTCTAATTTCTTAAATAAATTTTTAGTAACATGAAAAAAAAGAATTTTTATTCTTTATATCAAGGACATGCAATAGTATATTTATTTATCTAACATTTGTTGACTGGGAAACTCTGACTTGGAATGAGCCAATTTTCAGCAGAGGTCTGGGGAGAAATGCTTCAGGTACATGTCTTTGTAACGTGGGAGGAAACTGGAGCACCTGGAAGAAACACACATGAATGTAGGGAGGACATGCAGACTCTGCACAGAAGGCACCCCAGCCAAGAATGGAACCAGAGAACCTCTTGCTGTGAGGTGACAACTCAAACCGCTATACCACTGTGCTAGTAGAGTCAGTATTCACTAATATCATTCGTCACTGAGGGACTGGGCAAGCTAGTTTCACTGTAAGTAGATTTAGTTTTGTGCGTTGGCTGAAAAACAGTGTAGCTTTTTAAATTTTTTTATTTTTAATTTCTGTGCAAGAACATATACCTCTTTGCTTCAGCAACAGGTTTGCATAATTGGCCCACATATCTAATCTGTCTCAGTCCAACTGGCATGCTGATTAAACCAGTATGTTGCTGACTGATGTGCCCCATAACAAGTTCCATTGTTGAATATAATGAAATTGTATCCAAATGTGGCAAACATTCCAAGATAAGTGCTGATCATTTGGAAGTTGTCAATCAAAGCAGTCTCACATCAACTACCATGGCATGTTTACTGCTGTCCTTAATAAAATACCAATCAATTTACCATTCTCTTATCATTGGTACAGTCACTATTCTGTGTCTTCATGACTGTAGCTCAGCTTCAGGTTGAACTGATGTGGTTCTTGGGGTGATATTACTAGCAAATATGTTTTTGGTGATACCTGGGCAGGCTGGTCTGCCACTGCTGTTTTAAAGAGGCAGTGATATTGTATATCATTCCTGTTGAAGTCCAGGCTGTGAATTTCT
>NC_056747.1:546287525-546347525 GCF_019279795.1 Protopterus annectens | reverse complement strand
CCATAGAGGCCATTCCTTTGAGCTCACCTATCATAGCTGGAGCTGCATCCATTTAACTCCACACAACTTGTCCTATTTATGTCCTATCTTGTCAATTGCATTTGACACAGCTTCAAAAATGTCTTTACTCATTGTTGTGGTATGTAGACTGCTGAGATCAAGCAGCTCCTCTGTAATGCAAAAGTTATTGTCAACTCCCCGCAAAAAAATTAATAAATGTGCAGTATCTGTGGCGTCTGTGCTCTCATCACATGCAATGGAGTAGAAATCAAAAGCACACATTTTGTCTGACAGTTGATGTTTTATGTTGGCTGACAAGTCTTCAATTCGCCGCACAACTTTGTTCCTTGATAGGCTAACGCTGTCGAATTCTTGACTTTTTTCTGGGCACGTTATTCCTGTAACTTTAGTAATGGTAAACATAATTTAGTTTTATGAATTCACCATCTGAAAAAGCCTTCCCATGCTGGGCAAGGAGTTGAGCCACCTCATAGCTGGCTATTGTGGCATTTTCTTGAGTTTTTTTGGCATGGGAAAAATACTGTTGTTGAGCTAGCAAGATAGTTGTCATCTGCTTAACCTTCTGTTCTCGTTCCACACCAGTGTAGGACATGTAGGTCTGATGTTTGGTTTCGTAGTGTCATCTTACATTGTACTCCTCCAACACTGCAACACTCTCATTACAAATCAAACACACACACTTCTCCTTGACTTCCATAAAGAAGTATTCATTTTCCCACCGTGTCTGAAATTTTCTACACTCACTTGCTATCTTGCGTTTCTTTGGTGTTGTATTTTCACTGCGCTGTGGCAAAATTTTTCTTTCCTTAAATTTGTTTTGTAGAGGAACTGCCTTGATCAACTCAGTAGCTCCACCCCTAGAGTTAAAACCAAGAGATGCAATACCACCAGGTTTCATGTGCAGGCCATATTCTGGTATATTTTTGGAATTTGCTGCGGGCCAATTAAAAATGGATCGCGGGCCGCAGTTGGCACACAGGCCGTAGTTTGGACACCCCTGGTATAACAAGTCAAGGGTTTATCTACCAGGACAAAAGAGGTGGGTAAAATGTCATGCACAAAGACATTTTACCTCAGTAGAAAGTAAAAAAATATATCATGAACCTAAATTCAAGAACAGAAAGTTGGACTGAAAATTGGAAACCTTAAAATGTGCAGTTCAGTTAGTTTAAAGAGGTAGGAGATGCTTTCAGAACTCAAATCAGAGTTATTCAAGCAAGAAAAAGTGAAAATAAAAATAGGTTCCAGAAGCTTTGCAAGATGCCTGTGACTCACACTACTACAATTCTATTTATATGGAAGCTATAAGGAAAAATAATTTCTTTATGTCTAGTAAGGCATGTATAAAGACAGTTTGACATGGATTCTGAGAGAAAAAACCTCAAAGATCACTTTACAGTGGTAACTCCCTCGAAATATAATAACCATACCCTCTTAATGATTCTGATGCATCAACATAGAGTACAAAGATATAAAGAAATCAGAGATATAGTGCTAACCATAGTTTATTTATACTTTTTATTAACAAAGGTTAGTCCTACTAGGCCAATGTTCTCTTTTCAGGGAGAACACCCGAGGTGGTGTTCATACTGGCAAGGGGAAATTTGGCCAGAACACCTGGGAACTTCCTGTACTCTTTTTAATAAGTGCTATGGGATATTTTACATCCTCATGGACTGCCACAAACTCGGGCAGATGGAGCCTCACTTTAACATCTCATCCAAAGAATGGAACACCCAGGAGTGAAGGACCCTCCTTCTGCTGCACAGCATTGTCAGTACAGGAAAATTAACTTAGGTACTTAGTATGAGAACAGAACACACAGCCTTCTGCACCAAAGTTAAATATGCTTCCTGTTGAGCTATTGAGACTGCAAAGAAGTGCATGTTAGTTTTCTAGCCCCCTTCAAGGAAAACAGGACTGATAAAGAAAAAAAAAACTGTACCAAGCAAAGACAGCAATGTGAACTGCTTGCTACTCTCTTTCTGGTTTGCTGAAATAATATCAAAAGAAATAATTTAGATCTGAATATTTTGGGGCAGCATCATACCTCTCAACTTATTTGTTCAAGGATTCTGGACAAAGCCAAAAATAATGGAGGAGGGATAAAATCAGGAATATTTTTCAAATATTACTCTAGTTCACTTAAAAGGCTAATAGAACACATGTTTTATATCATTATGCATTTTTTAAATAAAAAGTATAAAACTCTTATTACCAGCAGTCTTAACCAACCATAACTAATTTAATTGAAAATCAAAAATATTATTAGGGTCAGGACAAATGTTTGAAGCAAAATCTGGAGCATTCTGCAAAAATTAAAATAATTGAGAGTGGTGGGTAGCACTCAAAATGGAACGTCTGGTCACAATAATTCATTCCAGTATTTGAATATGTTTTTGGATGTGTGGGATTTTAAATGATGCTGTTGTGATTTTCTGAATGTTACTGTAACTCTTTATGAATGCGTCTATTGACCGATAATAAAAGCTAGATGTCTTTATTTAAATTCTTAAGCTGAGGCTTCTTCATTTTCAGACAGTTTAGTATGGTCTGACATCACCATGACATCCATAGCTACAACAAGCAAAAAATAAAGAAACTGCATCCATAGTCAACTTTCCTGCGTATTGCCTGTTATAAGGTAGAATAAATTGGCAAAATGTTGTACATTAACTAACAACTAGGGAGGGAGCTCATAGCATGGTTAAAATGCTGGTTTATACTTGTTTTACCACATTCTAGTTCTTCAACCATTACAGACTTTTGGGAGAAACAACTCAAGCTACGCTTGTCTAAGGCCCTAGATTGGCAATCCAAGCAATCCCCTTAAAAAATTAAATCAACCCAAATTAGCACCAAGTAAAAACGGTAAGAATGGGCTTGCAGCATCACAAATACCATACCATCCACAACACCAACAAGCAAAAGAATTAAATAAACTACAGACATAGTCAGCCTTCCATCTTCAAAATGTAGACTACTACACTATCTTGTAAATGATAGTCAAAACATGACACATTTACTAACAACTAGAAAGGAAGCCCATACCATGGTTAAACTGTGGACTTTAAAAAGTACTTTAATACCTCCAGTAACTCCTGGCTTGCCAGAACAATCACTTAGTTATAACATATTTTTTTTCTTTTACACTATTTATAAGACATAAAGGTTATACAGCAGTTGTAATATATTGTGTTTTACCACATGCCCAGTTCTTCAAATATTAGAAATTTGAGAGCAAGTTGAAAAAGTCTAGGATCCCCCCCTTGGATGCAAACAAAAAAGGCAATCAAATTATTCTCATATTCTCTCTTAGCATCTCTAGTAACATGTTCTCAATAACAAATAGTTCCCTTTCTCCATATCTCAGTTATTACATCATTCTACCTACTATACTAGTAATACTTTGATCTTTGACCCACATGACAGCACACACACACAAACACACACACACACACACACACACACACACACACACACACACACACACACACACACACACACACACACACACACACACATTACTGCTGCTTGTATGACTGTAGACCTTGGATATTTGCTCGAGATCAAGTGAATGAATACATTCATAAATAATCACCCAGAAATGTATCTTTGCTCACTGATGTCAGAACCATTTAGTGCAACTCCCCTCTGCCCTCTCAGCTTCTTAGCTCAGAAACAAGGAACCAAACCAGGAATACCTTTTAAATATTTATCTTGTGCATATATACTTTTTGCTGCACTTTTGCTGTTGCATAGTGTTGCTTTTTCTGTCATATTAAATGCCCTCATGAGCGCTGTCTTTTCCATGAGTTCCACATCCCTTATGCGTATCTCCCTTCAGATCGGTGTAGGACTTCCTGCTTAGTAGTTTGCACAGCAGTAGTGATGTGTGACATTTATCTAAGAAAGCTAAAGTATAACCAGCTGCTTGTTGCAAAAGAGCTGACTTCCGCTAGCACTAGACCTCATCTTTTATAAACATGCTGCAACTCCTATTCTTGCATATTTTACCCTCTTTAAAACTGGAGGTATTCATGTCAGGGGGCAAATCTCTTATGTCTCAGATAACATAAAGTACTGAAATAACTTAATTCATTGAGGAGTAATCCAGTAAAATTATTTTTTCTGAAAACTTTTAGTCAGATCTGACAGAAAAGGTTGCTCCTGTGAAGAAAGTGTTTTGTTTCTGATGCCACAGCAGTTCAAATATAACTGCTTCCCTCTTTTAGGATATAACAATCTCAGTGTTAGTTATCTGGAAGTTTGTGTTTGTGTGTGTGTGTGTGTGTGTGTGTGTGTGTGTGTGTGTGTGTGTATGCATGTGTTTGTGTGCATGCGCGTGCGTGCGTGTGTGTGTCTCCATATGTGCATGCTACGGCGTCTGGGTCTATGACAACGGATCAAATACACTTAATATTGAATGGCCAGAAAACAGAAAAATCTGGTGATATAAACCCATTTTATGAGATCACAGTACAGTGAAAATCAGGAAATGTCCCCTTTCCTCACTGTAATGCGATCTCGGAGTTAGTATATATATATATTTAGCGGGGGGTGGGGGGCACAGCTCCCCACAAAATGGGTTTCAATCACCTGTGTTTTCGATTTTCTGTCTGTTTGATATTTAGTGTATTCGATCCGTTGTCATAGACACATGGCATCTTAGTGTGCTGCTGCTTACAGAAAACTATACTTATGAATGTCTTTTCTAGATGTTTCTTCTAGGTGCACAAGACTGTTAGATAATCATTCTGTGAACCACATTTTTTAATCTTATCTGTCAGAATATTAACAGCATTTGCATTTCAACAGCTTGTCCTACATACGGTACTACTGTGCGGGATATTATATCAGGGGATAAAACATCTTCACTGTATTTGCATATTAAGGATAAACTGTTAATAAAGCTGTCGGCAAAACATGATATATTATCATTAATTATTGCAGTGCATTTGCCTTGTATCTTCCTTCCGCCAATGAAATTAAATGATTATTCTTAGTTTTACTCTCCTTTAATATATATCTCCTAAATGTAAATGTAAACTCTGATAGAAAATGACTGAAAAAAAACAAAGCTGTGCGTATAGTCCCAACTTAGTCATAATGTCAAACACCTGGCAGTGATATCACATTTCATTCTAACTTGGCAGAAGGTGTTAGTGACTTCTTTTCATTCTTCCTTCTATTTTTTTTCCTTCATTTTTAATTCATCCATTTCTTTCTTGCTACTTTGTGTTTTTCCTCATCCTTTTTTTTATCTCTGTCTCCCTCAGTTTCTTACTTATTTTTCAGTCCTTGTGTTTAGAATTACCTTTAAGCCAAGGTTATGTATTTATTGATTCAGTAATTTAACTGGGGTAGAGCAGTGACCAATATAGACACCTTTTGAACTCAGTCCCCAGTTAAGTGGTTTGCTTAGTCATACAGTATGTAAATGACAGCTACGAGAGTCAAACACTGGACTGCAGAATGGTGCCCATTATCTGCTGTTAGCCTTAATCCCCTACATTAACTTACATTACTTTGCAAAACACGTCAAGTAACAAAATATTGCCTATCAGAGATGAAAGTATGCATACAGCTCATTCAATAAAAATAATGAAATATTATTGTATTAAGATTATTTTATTTTAAGAGCACCTGAAGGATTGTTAAGATGAGAGTATCACTGTTACTCCAACTAAATAACCAAAAAAAAAATATTTGGTTTTGTTATCTGTTGTGTTATAAATAAAAAAAATGGGTTGAGTCTCTGTGCTTCTCAGCTTCACATCTCAGAATGTATTTTGCATTATTATTATTATTATTATTATTATTAGGAAGAGCAGTACATTCAGTTCCAGTGTACGCTACATTAACAGCAGTGTCAGTAGCACAACAGTAGCCCACCCACCTTTGGTGCAGAAGACCGTGGGATCAATTCCCACACCAGGAAGATGGATTGCTGTCTCTCCAGTGCAGCAAAAGGGGTGGGGGCTGCACTCCTGAGTGTATCATCCTTTGGATGAGAGGTTGAACTGAGGCCTCATCTGCTTAAGTTAATGGTAGTTCAGGTGGATGTAAAAGATTCCGTGGCACGTGTCGAATACAGTAACTCCCTGATACCCTCACCAAATTTCTCCTAGTAGTATAAGAACTTAGGTCTCCACTGAAAAGAGACCACGAGCCTAGGGGGACTAACCCGGTCATAAAAAGGACAAATAAAGTAAGCACATATAAATTATACTGCTACAATGTTTTAATTACCAGATACAGAATATATCCCACCATATGAATGATACCCATGTTTTTATTTATTTATTTATTTAATTGTTTGTTTGTTTATCTAATATTTGTTTATCGGGGTAATACACTGATCAATACTGACCAAGTTCAAGCTTAGTCCAAGTAAAATACAACATATTTCACAAATGTAAAATACAAAAATGTAGTGTAATATACAATGTAAACATTAGTTTCTAAAGTGTTAATTGTCAGTAAATCTGAGAGTTCAACTAACTACGATTGGTCAAAATACACTTTCATTGAATGAGATCACTATGGATGGTATTGTATCCGTCAACCTCTTAGCACAAGAAATCTGGACAAAGCCTAAAGTAATTGGGGGGACAAAGGCCTAACATAGGGACACATTTTAACTATCACTCTTCAAAACTTAGAAAGTTGCTAGAATAACAGGATTTGTGTTAATATGCATTTCCTGAAGGATATGAAGTCTGAAACTCAAATGTATGCTATTATTTAATGATTTCATTCCTCAGTGATTTGCCTGAAAACTACAAGTATTATGAGGAACAGACCAAAAAATCTGGACATTCTGCACAATTCTGGCCATTTGAGAGAGATGGATGGCAATCTGCATCTTACATCAAGGTACATCAATAGCGGAATTGATAATAGTAAGTCCAAGGTATTAGGAGCCAGGCCCCTTTCACAGTAGGTGTAGGGGATCATCCATGCCAAAAAGTGAATTAATCATTTTGCTTTTGACTGACTCACTCTTTGATGACCTGATCTCAGTAAACTGAAAAATAGCTGATGCAGAATATCTGAAGTCTGTAGACTTGTTTGGAGTTTTAATTTAAACAAAATGTGTCAACATGTTGAAGGAACCAGAATGCAGATATTTAACTTAAGATGACCACTTTCTACTGTACTCTTCATGGATTAAAGTGTTTTTCATTTTCTTCCATATATGCTAATGATGTGATTTATTTTATTTTTACTTTACTCATTACATTCGTTAACTACAAATGTCTAACAGGGCAGTCCCATTTTTAGTGGAATGAAGAGGAGAAAACTCTAATGCAATAAACAAGAAAAGTTATAATGAACCTTTTGCAGTAAAATAATGTATTACATAATTCAAATATTATACATAGCGTTAGTCCTAAACATAGTAAAGTAAGACATTAAAGTGTACACATACGTTGCTTGAAGTAACTTTTTAATGGAAACACTGAGAATAATTAGTAACAAGTGGAGCAAGTGAAAAGGAAACATTATAGCTTAAGTCAGTTGATGGGTCTAATGGTTTCAAAGAAAGAGGAGTATATAGTGAGGGTCATATGCTAGTAGCTAACTAAAGGAATGAAGTGTGCAGTTGATGCCACAATTCCACATCCGTTGTTACCAAGGTGGGAGGCCAGAAGTGATTTAAATACCCATCTGTCTTTGGTAGTTCTTGTATCAAGAGACATCTTATTCATAATGTTACTATCAGAATTAAAAAAAATAAATAAAATTGAGCCACCTAAGGTACTGAAGACTGCAGGGATATAGATAACTGAATTGTCTAAGGCTTTGTAGGGTTGACATTCAGTTAATAACCTTATACAGTGACAGGCAGTTTGAGTTGTAGAAGAGTTTTTAACCCCAACATAGTTTTTCAAAAGGGAGGCAGGGGTTATATTCAAGCATGTTGAGATTATATATACAGAGAAAGAGCAGGTGGAGGGCATCAGTACTGTTTCCAGAAATAAACTAGGCAATCTTATTATATGTTTGTTCCAGTTTGCTTTGAACAGGTGAGGCTACATTATTAAATAGGTGAGAAGACTACATTAGACAGACTAGAATGTGAGATCTAGCTATGGAAACTCTAGCTTTGGCTCTTTCCAAAGATTTAGTACTGCATAGTATGCGAAGCATGAGGTTCCCTTTTATAAGTGTACGGTGTACATGGGTATTGAAATTAAGTTGATTATTAAGTGCAATACCAAGATTCATAATTGTTTCAATTATACAATTTGTGTGAAATTGACTGAGGGGTTATGAAGTGCTGCATGGCAGAAAACAAATATGGGAAGGCAGAGCTTGAGACTGGGCAGTTGTGAGGGACGTTTAGGAGAGAAAAATATTTTATCTCTGAGTTATCTAGGAGCCACAACATTTAGGCACGTCTCAGTTGTGTGAAAGGATTATCGCAGAAGAGAACAGAGAGCATGTGTACTGTAGAAACACAGATGACAGAGTGCAGTCATCTCCATACCGAATGAGTTTGGTGTTACCTATGTCAAGTGACATATTCCTCACAAAGACAGTGAAAAGATGTAGGCCAAGCACAAAGCCTCTTGGGCACAAGTACCGGCATTGTGATGTTGTAGCAGAGTTTCATTTACTATTTGTGATATGGTATCAGTGTTGCTGTTGAACCATATAATAGTGCTTACTGACAGACCTATATGCTTTAAAGCCTGAATAAATTTGTTGTGTGTGAGAGAGTTTCAAAAGCTTTTAATAAGTCCAAGAACAGTGCACTTACAGACTTTTCATTGTGAACTTCACCACAAATATAGAAGCTTATCACAGAATGTGTGTGTGTATGTGTGTGTGTGTGTGTGTGTGTGTGTGTGTGTGTGTGTGTGTGTGTGTGTGTGTGTGTGTGTGTGTGTGTGTGTGTGTGTGTGTTTTCTTTTACTGAAGACAGACATCTTAATGTTGAGTTTAATGGCTTCTCCTTATTACTTAATGCAGTAGTACATTATATGCTTAAATTTAAAATGGAAGGCAGAGGTTATCAGGTGCAACTCACCCACAACTGTGTCTTTGACCCAGGTGCTTTAAATTAGTATGGTCTACATCTGTTACTTCAAAATATATGATTAACATCCCTCTAAGCAAGGTTTCCATTTCCAGATAGACATGTCCATGACTTTAGAAACAAACAAATCCTTCACTTTCGGCAAACTTTTTTAGCAGTCTGTGTCTAATGGCTTCCTTATTAAATTCTTTGGTCTATATCTGGCTCAAATTTAGTTTACTGCATCATATTTTTTTAGCTTTTCTGTCGGTGCCTTAACATCACACTTCCATGTGCAATTTGAGGTTCCTTATACCTGCCTAAATATATACAGATAACGCATCTTATCCTGCTATAGACTTCATTTCTGGTATTAACATCTTGGGGGAAAAAAGTAAACAGTATCCATCAAGGATCATCCTCTATGAAAGGCAGGGCCATTATTATTTTTCTTCCAGGACAAGTGACTCAGATAGTCCTGCAGTGCTCTCCTTATAATGCATCTCACTCCTCACAGGGAGTAGAATTATACCTGTTATACTTTAAAGCTACCCTTGTCTGTGAATGCTGATAGCCAGTGTATGAGGCCACTCCCTTGAAAACAGTCTGGTATTCCATTCAGACACTTTTCATCAGAATTCCACCTGCTGGGCAAATCAACCTCTTTCTTGTGAATGTTTTAAAGGTTTAATAGTTTGTTTCCTAAGATTACTGCCTTAGTAGTCTACCAGGGCCCCTTCCTTAGGAGCTACCTGGTAGACCTATCAGGTCCCTGTCATGAGATTCTTGCTTTGAAGACCTCTCACAGATCAGGAAGTACCAATATTAAGCTACGAGTATCTTCAGCTGTGACTCATCTGGCCTTACAGCCTTATCAGCCTTTAGAGTTAGCTATGGTCTATTTCAGAACTCTTTCACTAAAAGCAGCTGCTTGTCTCATCTCCAGGATTACAGCTTACCTATGGTAACATTAAAAATGTAATAGAAAATGGGACATTTTGTGTCTCTATTTCATTTAGCTAGTCTCTCTCTTTTGTTACAAAGGTTTCAGCTGCATTTTTCTTTTAGCATTCAGTATTACATTCCATGCCATCTTCTCCATTCCTCCTTCGTATTCCAACCATCAAACATGGTTTCTTGCCATCTTGCTTTTCTGAGTCGAGGCAGAAGCCATGACAACCTTCTAACATGTACCATTTACTTATCACTATTTATTTATTTATTTGACATTTGTTGACCGGGTAGTCCGACTAAGCAGTTGTCATTTTTCAGTGGAGGCCTGGAGAGAAAAGCTCCACGATTATACACAAAAAGATAATAATTTTAGTAGTAATAATGTTGTTGTTGTCTTTCGGCTTTTCCCGGTTAGGGGTTGCCACAGCGGAACTCCAGTCCGCTAATGATTGGCAGTAGATTTTCATGAACGTCGAGGTGCCAGCTCAATGTTCAACCTTCAACGAAGGCATGCCCATTTACGCATGTCTTTTGAATGCCCACCCAACCGTGGGGAGGACATGCAGACTCCACACAGAAGGCACTCCCAGCACTCCAGCCGAGAATCGAACAGGAGAACCTCTTGCTGTGAGGCAGCAACACTACTGCTGCACCACCCCGGATGTCTAAGAAAACGTTAAAGTAGCACAATAACTAGAATCATAAATCCATAGATTACAAAATAAAAATGTACCATCATTAGAGACACAAGTTCTGGGAAAGCACCGGTTTGTACAGCATGGATATGAATGAGCAGTTAATGCAGTTAGTTACAGACATTTACAAGACAGTAACATAACTGACATCAGAAGTACAGATTTGGAGAATCGGTAGTGAATGAAGCATACTGAGAGCATTTAGAAAGAAGGTAGAGTTTAAGTGTGTTATATGCAGTAAAAGAAGTGCCAGAGGATTTAGATTTAGTAGTCAGGAGTGATACAGTAGGCATGAGGGCAGTTTGCCAGAGAGACTGTGGTCAGAGGGTGAGGATAAGATCAGGAAGGATGTTTACAGTGGCAAGTCCCAGTGCTAGTTAGAAAGTGTCTGAGAGCAATTTAGAATTGCTGAGGATGGTTTATACTTGTAATATCGGGGGGGGGGGGGGGGGAGTTTGTTCCAAGAGAGGGAGAAGGAGTAACTGTACAGATTGTGTCCTGTTGAAGTTTTTGGTAGTAGGTCTTACATAATGTTTGATTTCCTGTCAAAGCCCTGGAAATGGCACATCTTCACTCAGATTTAGATCCTCAAAAATGTTGCAGGTTAGAGCCCATTGCCTGCCTTATTATGGATTGAACAAGTGTGATTCCCACTTAGCCAAAACTATGTCAGCTCCACAGCAAATGCTCTCTGTTTCATAGTATTATTTATTAACATTATAGCTGAAATCAAGCTGATTAGTTTAAAAGCTTCAGAGTTTGAAACAAATAGTTCTAATGACAAATTATTTCCTCAAACATCCTTATTTGGTAACTTATCTTTCTTGGATGCCTGGATGTGTATATTAATACTTTCACAGAGAAAACAAATCCAGATTGCTAGACCTTCTATTATAAAAACCTAGTACTGTCTATAAAGAGAAACACTCAAAAATGAATTTAAACAACACCCACTGTCATTTTAAGTGAACAATGACATTTTTTATATACAGATGTATTTTTGTAATCATTACGGCTGCATGAATTCGACCACATAAAAATACATAGTCATCTGTGGCTTCACTGACCTCAGCTAGAAATGGCCAGCACCCAAATATACATTTATATAGTCATAAATAATATCCATTTTCCTAATACTGCAAGTCTAATATCATTTTTGTATTTGTTTTTGTTGCACAGAAAGCATGTATATGTTTTTGAACTTTGTTACTTTCATGTAGTTCTTGGAAAATAATTTTTTTTATTTTTTACTGTGGGTAACCCATGCAGTATTGATCTCATTTCATATATCTTCACTGTGAACAGTAACAGATAATCATATTCTCAAAGCTTATTTGTTTAATATACATAGGGAGAGGAATCTGAGTGCAGGTCTAATGGCTGATTTAAGAAAATCCTATTTAATTTATTGTAACTAATGTCAAATCGTACTGTAGTTAAATCTTCAGTGTCCAGCTATGGCATTAAAGTGGTACTTGCTCTGCAGTTGCAATAACATTACTATATATAAGTAATGGGGTACGAGGCCAAAGTCCCCACATCAGAAGGTATGCAGCGCCGTCCATGTAAATGTATGCTTTTTGTAAAGTTGTCGAAAGCTGTGTGCTTGACAGAGTCATGACCTGCTTTTGTAATGTGTGGTTCTTCAACCAGAAGGTGTACGGGATGGAAAAGAGCTGCTGTTTCTTTTCTTTGAGGTGTGTGTAGAGCAGTGGAGAATGTGAGAAGTAAATATGCTGTTTATATGGGTTTGTGCGGTATGTTGGTGTAGTGTTGTGGCTAGAGATGCAAACCTATGAGCCTTGCATTTGCCTTCATATGCGACTTGATGGAGGCATTGTTTCACCCATGCACTAGTCAACAATGTGGGATTGATAATCTGATGGTCATCTAGGTGATATACTCATATAGTAGCAAAACACATGCTACTAATCTACATGGGGTATACACAAGACAACCATCCATACATTTTTTCAAGCAAACTTTGTATGTTTTTAATCAGGTTTTCATAAGAATGTAGGCTTGAGAAGCAATCTCAAATATTTTCAGTTCAGCAGTTCAGAAAACACAGGTTGCTTTCATCCATTTGGTGAGATAGATTCAGAGAAACTCAAACTGCTTTCATTTAGCATAGCAAAAATTCAACATGGAAAGAATAAATTTCAGACTGCCTCTTGGCAATATAAGCAAGACAGTAAAGCAAAAGAGAGCTAGCTGCTCAGTGTGTTACCTTTATAGTGTTTAGTCTTTTCCCCTGCCTTGAAAACAGAAGTGCAGCTAGGGTGGGGGTGAAGGAATGGCTGCCCCAGGCATAACGTCTTGGGGAACGTGATCGGCAGATATCAGTGCTGTGGTACCACATACAAAGCACTTCACTGTTTCAGCTGTGACCGCAAACACAATATCGACATTTATTTTTGATACTGTATTTGTGGTCACAGCTGAAGCACTTTTTATTTGATACACTTTAAAAGTGTAGCAAACCATTGTTTCATTTGTATCAAGAAATTTGCTACAGTTGAAAAGCAGATAAGCTCTTTTTTATGGTACTTAGCTCTGAGAGGACCTTTTTTTTTCTTCTAGCTAGATAATCTAGCTACGGTTCTGCTTAAAAACAGCTGTGTTCACAAGTAGTCTTTGCAATAGGCTTCACAGTTTCATCTCTGGCTTCTTTAGTCAGGTGCTGTTTCAAGAACTAGTTTTCGGTCAACTTCTTTGGCTCCCAGCCTTCCTAACAATTGCATATAATGTGCCTGCTGAAGGCAGGAAAAGTGAAGGAGCTTCTCCCACAAGCAGCATCAACAAACCTTTGTCTACAAGGAGAGGAAGCTCATTTTTAAAATGCTATAAAACAATAAGACATGAGTATGTGCACGTGTGTGTGTGTGTGTGTGTGTGTGTGTGTGTGTGTGTGTGTGTGTGTGTGTGTGTGTGCGCGCGCGTGTGTGTGTGTGTGTGTGTGTGTGAGTGCATGCCTGCACTTGTATGTGTGAACCCTTTGGTGATCCAATGTCCCATACAGGATTACTTCCACTATGTTGCACCCACTGATTGCCAAAATAGCTGCAGCACCATTCTCTTTTATGGGATTAAACTCAGAATTGGAGAAAGAAAGAATGAATTAATGAATAGTGAGCTGGTTTATCAGATATGTTTATCTCCTCTCTACCTGCATCATCAAAGGCCATAGGTTAGTTTCATTTATGCAAAAAAATGTACACTGTACACAGTAGAAATGCACACCCCCATTAAAACACTGTCTCACACACATTGAAATGACAGCTGAAAAAAGTGAAAACAAAAAAACAAAGAGAAATTAATAAATATAAACAACAATCATCTAAATAAGAAAATGTCAGTGTTACTTCAAAACAGATAAATAACCTAGATAGATAGGTAGACAGATAGATGGTTTTCTGGGGTCATACTGAAAATCAAAACCCTGAAGATCAAAATCCTGAGATCAGCTTTACTCCGTAGCATATCGCCTACTCCAAGGTGATCTCTGCCTAACATATAAAGCTATGTCAAACCCAGAGCTGTTGGACATGCTACACCTAAAGAAATCCCAATCCCTCATAGCTACACACTCTAGGGACCTAAACCTTGTCACCACAATAAACAGGACATGCTGGAGGAATAGATTCCTGTCCCAGAGACTTCCCATACTCTGGAACAGGCTACCCATCTATGTCAAGCAAAGTTCTTCATTAGCACTCTTCAAGAAAAATCTTGATGAGTGGATGGAACATAGGAAATACACCCTGGGGATCACTTCTGTGTCTCTGCTCGACAGTGGCACAGGAAAATAACTTTGTTGGGTGGCGTAAACCAGGCAACCTTGTTGGCTAGGCTTACGTAGGCCCTTGGGCCGATAGCCTAGTACCTACCTATGAACCTATAATATAGTAAGACTGAAACACCGAAGAACACAAAATCAAACTCCTTGACTTGACCCTGCTGATGTAACAGCAGTAACACTTATGTTGTCTGCAATTGCTGGTATTGTATGTGTGCGTGTGTGTGTGTGTGTGTGTGTGTGTGTGTGTGTGTGTGTGTGTGTGTGCGTGAGTGAGTGAGTGCATGCGTGTGTGTGTGTGTGTGTGTGTGTGTGTGTGTGTGTGTGTGTGTGTGTCTATTTATATACAGATATATAGGTCTATGCCATAATGCTGAAAACTCATAACACTGAAACCCATAAGGTTGAACCCATTTCACTGAAAATTCATAACACTGAAAACTCATTTCATTGAAGGCATTTTCCAGAAGCAATATATCCTGTGTGTGTGTGTGTGTGTGTGTGTGTGTGTGTGTGTGTGTGTGTGTGTGTGTGTGTGTGTGTGTGCTTGCATGCATGTGTGTGTGTGTGTGTGTGTGTGTGTGTGTGTGTGTGTGTGTGTGTGTGTGTGTGCGTGAGTGAGTGCATGTGTGTGTGTGTGTGTGTGTGTGTGTGTGTGTGTGTGTGTGTGTGTGTGTCTATTTATATACAGATATATAGGTCTATGCCATAATGCTGAAAACTCATAACACTGAAACCCATAAGGTTGAACCCATTTCACTGAAAATTCATAACACTGAAAACTCATTTCATTGAAGGCATTTTCCAGAAGCAATATATCCTGTGTGTGTGTGTGTGTGTGTGTGTGTGTGTGTGTGTGTGTGTGTGCTTGCATGCATGTGCGTGTGTGTGTGTGTGTGTGTGTGTGTCTATTTATATACAGATATATAGGTCTAATCCATAATGCTGAAAACTCATAACATTGAAACACATAAGGTTGAACCCATTTCACTGAAAATTCATAACACTGAAAACTCATTTCATTGAAGGCACTTTCCAGAAGCAATATATCCTAAAAACATGTTTTTGAAGGGGCCAAGTCTTCCTGCACCCTCCCATGTAGGGGGCTTTGCCCCCACACACCCCCTTAGTTATATATACAAACTCAATGACCACACATCCATGGACAAAAGAATAAAATGCCACACACAGTGACTCGGTGCTAAAGGGCAAACATGGACATCTACTGATCTGGGGGCACAACATGATGCTGACCATCGCAATTCACACACACTGTGCTGGACTCGTTTCCTTACTCACTCCTGTGGTAAGAAATTATACTATTGTATACTTTCTACACAAGTCTATATAGTTCTACATGTTTCATTGAAAGGAGTTTTCAGTGAAATGAGTTTCACCTTATGAGTTTCAGTGTTATGAGCTTTTAGTGCTACGATAGGGACCCACATCTATCTATGTGCATATATATATAAATATATATATATATATATATATATATATATATATATATATATATATATATGTATACATACACCCACACACACTCACACACACACACACACACACACACACACACACACACACACACACATGTGTGTGTGTGTGTGTGTGTGTGTGTGTGTGTGTGTGTGTGTGTGTGTGGCTAAAGTATGTCCCTTCGACGACAAGTGAAAAAGCCAGTACAGCTGATAAAACCTTACTGCCTTTTTCACTCTGAGACAATGGTACAGAAGGAATCACGGAATTTGCCCTTTCCCTACTGTAGTTCAATCTTGGAGGTAGTATATATAATTAGCAGAGGGTGTGTGGGGTGGAGGTCGGCTTGTCCCCCTGCAAAAACACTAGTGTAGAGGGTTTTTTCCCTGATGCATTGCAGATTGATGTTTTTTCCTTTGACCATTTGAGGCAGTTATGAATATCCAGTACAACATGTTGATGGTATTTATCATCAAGAAGTGGAAAGATCAAGAGTCCACAGTGTCATAGATGTATCGACAGATGGCAAGATTTACTATTACACTGCATCTCATGTCTGATGTTTACCTTAATAGTCCTATTTCAAATAATGTGTGAATGTTGTATATAGCAGAAATTACCATATCAGTAAAGCAGTGGTCATAAGAGATTTTTTCCAGTTATAGCAAACCAAAAAAGCTCTGAGACATTGGCCAGCTTAATCACAGCCTATGCATTCTCATTCACCTCTGTAGTATGCTATGTACCTCCATTGCTCTGCATTCATTAATAGTTCTCTCCATGTCGACACATCATTTGTCAGCCAACAGTGATATGATAGGTCGGCAGTCCCCCTACCTGCGTTGTTTGATGTTAGTGACTTGCTGTTCATGAACGGCATAATATAAATGTCATGTCCTCATTGTTAAAGATGCACTGTCTCTATTAGACATCTAACTTGTAATGCAACAGTAACAGAAATATACAGTAAAAACCCAGAACTGGGAAATGGACTATTCTAACCAACGCTAGCTTTCCATAAAAAAAAAACAGCAAACAGTTTGTGGTATTCCTCCAGTGATTAACGTTATAACAAATGATGGTAGTCCTTTGGTGACAAAGCTGTTTCATTGGAAATAGAACATTGCATTAGTGTACTACATTATGATTGTTTGCTGTGCTGTATAGATGAGAATGTCATAGCATGGACTTACGTGTTGCCACAAGAAGGTAGATTTCATATCCAGTGCATGTTTTAAATGCCAGGAAGTGCATGATTTTATGTGTTTACAACTTTTTTTTACTCAGTATGAGTCAACAGCTTGATAATAAAGACAGATCGATGTACTTACCTGTTATTTTATAGTAGTGCTGCAATTGTAGAAAATGCTTCATATGTTTCATTCATGACACAAATGCAGCACAGAATGAAAAACATATACATTGGTGCCATAGGCCCCCAGCTACATGTACAGAGTGTTTGACAATTAAATGCAGAAACTCCAAAATAGTCTAGGCAGATCTGTTGTCCACAGTATGCCAAGAATGTTTCTTCTTATCCAAGTGACGCTTTGGAGGTGGACTGACGTTGTCAACAGATCATAAACAGATACAAACTTAATTTGAAATTGCACCTTTACAATGCAGTGCATAGTAACATTTAAATCCACGGTCCTTCTGGGCAGTAAACATTTCAGACAGTTGTGCCACCTTTCCACGAGATTCTAGATACACAGTACACCTAATGAGTTCACACTGAATGCAGACCAAATGGAAGGGTGGTAAATGAGTTGCTGGTGAAAAATAAGTACTTAATTTCATTTTTCTACCAAAAACATAGTAATTTTCAAAGTATGGTATCAATTCAATTGCTATTGTATGAGCAATACAAGATAATTCAGTGAATGCTGTGGAAGCTGGAGAAAGTACACCTAAAGCTAGAGTGTGACCCTTCCAGCACATATTCTGTGACAAGTGACAGTAATATCCCATTAAGTGTGTAAAAGCAAAGTGCAGGTGATGCAAAAACTGAACACTGAGTGATGACATTATGAACACTGAGTGATGACATCAAGTATGCTGTTCCACATAACACTATAGGTTCATACTGACTTAAATGTCATGCGTGCAATTTAAAAGGAAAAATGTATCTCTCACCAATCTCCACACAGCTATGTACAGAGTACATCTGCTGCATTACACTGCTATTAATTAAATATGTGCTATCAGCTAGCTGTATGTCACAGCTGGCAAATCTTTTCTTTTTCACTTAAGCATGTCATTTCAGAACATTTTAAATAATGAAAAGTTATACTGGCTAAACACCTGCACTGTTATGGATCGGAGAATGCTGCATTCTACTAGCTACTTACAGTTCCAACAATCCTGGCTGTGTCCCTTTTTCCCATTTTTGCACATGAGGTCAGGGTATGACTTTACCAGTAACAATCATCTGTAGCCAAGATTTACACTGCTGGGTAGCTAGCCCTACCACACCATGCACTCATGTGCACACCTAAGTCCAATTTAGAGTGTTCAGTCCTCCTACTTCATGTCTTTGGAATGTGAAAGGAAACCAGAGCACTCAGAGGAAACCCATGTGACCACAGGGAGGACATGCAGACTCCACAAAGAAGGCACACCAAGAATCAAACTGGGGAATTTCTTGCTGTGAGGTGACAACACTTTTCACTGGGCTGCAGACAGATCTCCAGTCTTCCTGTATGTGTAATGTTAGTAATAAGGTGATAGTGGTCATGGTGGTCTATTTGGATACAAAACATGAGAAGAAACTGGATTAAAAGGCAACATAAAAAATCAGGTGCATACACTTAGGAAAGGAAAACAGCATCTACAAATATATGACTGTGGGCCCATGTTAAAGTCAACACAGTGATGGCTGCCTAATAGCATATAAGTAAGGCATCTTTCTGGGATGCTGATAACCCAAGTTCAAAAATGGACTCAGGTCACTGTCAGAGTTGGTTAGGGGGATGAATGGGATGGAGCTGCCAATTCTGTTTTCTCATGTTGCGGGGGGGGGTGGGGTAAGGGACCAGTAACTGCGCAACCTCTGGTGGAGACCAGGAGTCCCATAGGCTAATAATTGACCTATGGGTAAAGTCCGGTAGACAGGTGTGCACATCAGGCATATTTAAATCATAACACATTGCTCCTGTTGTTTTAAGGTTGCTGACCAAGCAGCACTAGAAGAGGCAGAAATCTTTCTGATTTACTGGTATATAGTTATTTTAGAGGGGAAGTATCCCCTATTTATAGTATTAACTATGCCTCATGAGACTTTAACTTTTGGCTTGTGTAATATATCTGTGTATTTTGAGATTCAAAATACATAAAATCAGTAATATTTATAATTGCAAGGGATATGCCATGTTTAACACTTTGTGTAGTTATGCTGCTGAAGGTTTCTATGGTTACGCATTGAGAACATTTAAGTTAAGGGTATATATACATGAAGGATAAAATATATGAAAATGCTCTAGCTTCCCTTTCCTGCTCTTAACATAGGGTAAATATTAACCTGTTTAGGTTTAGCGCTTTGCGGAATGTTACTGCTCAGATAAGTGAAGGCAACATTACTGAACAAAAATACTTGAGAAAGAGTCATGTTTTAATTTTCAGACTCTTTTTCCAAACAAGCATAATAACAGACTTATGTTTAAGTTTTTCATGACTTAATTACTTGATTGGTTTTAGTTGTGGTACTTAAATTCTTGTTTTTAATGTTTGTTTGTTTTTTTTCAGTCTTTGAAGGCTTAGATCAGATGATCAAGCCCAGTAAATTGTTTTATCTTACAGCCATTTGTGGGTTTGTTTGTTCACATATTTGTTATATTTGCATTTTTTGTAATTAAATGTCCTGATGTACAAGTGCAGATGGAGTTGTACTAATGTTTATGACCATATGAAAGTTCTACTTTTGTCATTTGTAATATTCCCTCTTGTCTTTATGTTACTTAGCTTGAAAACCCTTTTGGCAAAAGTAAAAAAAATCTCAGAATACATGCAGTACTATGATCGCTGACTGCAGTATAAAGGAAAACATTAGGTTTATTCAAGGAATATTTTAAATGCAAAACACATTTTAAAGAAAGATGCATTTTCATAAAATCGAGACAATGTTTGGCCCTTGATAGATGATAATGTTATATCTTAGGCTAGGATAACGACACCTGGAAAGGTGGGCACTTCCCATAGTTGCTGTTAATTAATTCAAGTA
This sequence comes from Protopterus annectens, assembly GCF_019279795.1. Lineage (NCBI taxonomy): Eukaryota > Metazoa > Chordata > Ceratodontiformes > Protopteridae > Protopterus > Protopterus annectens. Next base: position 546,327,333 of record NC_056747.1, on the reverse strand, counting down.
GCCCACTCTTCACACTGAAACTGTTATGCAGTGGATACAGACTGTTCATCATTTGAAGTGATGCATCGTTATGTTCTTCTAGCTGAAATTATTATGTAGTAGCTATAGAAACTTAGTATTAAAGCACCGTTAAATTAATCACCCTGATTTTGAAAAGTTGCAAAACAGTGTTGGCATGCATTTCCTTTCTGATTTCTTCCACTCCAGGATTAGTATATGGGATTTTAAAGTTTTTAAAGTTCCCACTCCAGTGCAAAGCTTGTCATAGAAAAAGTGGTGATCTTTCTAATCTGTTGATCACAGTACATTCCTTACCATATTCGGTAGCTTAGAGTAATAATGGTCTACATTGGGAGTCTTTAAAATATTACTATATAAATATATGCACATTGAGTTGTATGTAATCACAGTTTGTGAACAGTGAAATAGTCAGCTACCTTTTTTTTCCTTACAGAAATGAACAGCTGTCATCTCCCTTATACAAAGTGTATGATGTAGTCATGTTGAACAGGAGACAGTGAGGGGAGCAGCCCTTTTGCAGGGAATGTAGACTTTAATTCCTGCTCTGTGTAATAAAATGAGCAGCACAGCTGGGGGTTACTGAAGATCAACACATGATTAATTAGGTCCTTGTTAGTTAAGCTCTGACATTCATTAACCACCAGCTGCTTATCAACATAAAGAAAAATATTTTTTTAAAATATGCTGCCATTCGTTTCAGTAAAGCATTTTCCTCCGTGGGTTCTTGCTGCATGTTATAGCATGCCTAAGTGCAGAAATGTGGAAACCAACTGGAACTGAGACCTACAGGATAGTGGTCTTGCAGTAGCAAAGTTCTGATGTCCTTTAATTGCACTGCAATTAAAAACAGTTATATTTTAACTATAGATTATTAATATATGATATAGCTTAATACAAGTAATAAGTAGGCATCAAGAAATGACTTTATAACATTATATTTTCATACAGCTCTGGACTTTAAATTCAGAAACATTTTAAGGGCTGCCTATCATAATAATGCTGTAGCAAAGAAGTAGAAACCTGGATTAAAATGTTTTAACTTAGATATAAAAGCCTTTCAAAATGTTTGAGGAAATGACAAGTGCACTTAGAATGAATCTAAAGATGCCCAAAAAATATATTTGCTACAAAATTATTTTAATAAAATTACTTTGATAATCAAGAACTACTGTAGTAAGCTATTTCCCTTTTAGAAAAATATTTTGCTTGTTTTTTACATAACATATTCAAACAGATTCCACCTCATTGTTCCTGATTTTTTTTTGTTTATGTTCTTTCTGCCTCTGTAAAGATTTTGCAAAAATTTTTTTTTGAAAATATACCCAGCTTTGTGACATATTGGGATGGAACCATCATGATATTTTCCTCTATAATTATTATTTTTCATCACTTGTTACTGGTACAGTAATGCCGATTAATATATCTCTGTTTATACCTCTCAATGAATTCATCTAGCAACCAACAAAATTCCTGCTTTTAGGTATATATTCTGTATATATTACTGTAATCACTATGTGTAACACTGTATCTACTTTTGTACCAATTAATGTTTAATATTTTCTGTATCTATATTCTTGTTGGAGCTTTTCTCCCCAGGCATCCACTAAAAATGGGCTCTTTTAGGCCCAGTGGACTTTCCCAGTAAACAAATGCAATAAATAAATAAATAAATAAATAAATAAATAAATAAATAAATAAATATATAAAATAACCCTGACTGCAGCTAAGATGATTTGAGTTTGATTAACATCTTGAGCATGTGGGTGGAACTGAACAGCTTGTGTCAGCTTTCCCTACTGTGGGGAAGGAATAAAGCAGTGTGCTTGACTGGGATCACCTTTCCAGTTCAAACACTAGTGGAGATGAGGGTCTGCAGATGTGCTGCCTGCAAGGAGGGAGGCAGGGCTTTGATTGAACCACACGTAGATGCATGGGCAATTATACAGCAATCCTAGTGCATACCTTTTCTTAGATACTACAGGCTTGCATGGAATATGAACATGTGGATAGGGCATATGTTAAAAATCCCTGATGAATTCCTGGGTAATGGCCTCCTGAGCAGTCTCTATCCATAAAAACAAATGGGCTGCAGATAGCTCTCTCTACACAGAAATGAATGGGCTTGGGCCAGCTGTCACCCCATGAGAATACTTGCGCTAGGGGCAGCTCTCACCCATGGGAATGAATGTGCTGGGGACATATCTCAGCACATGGGAATGAGAGGGCTGGGAACAGCTCTCACCTCATGGGAATGAATGGGGTGGGGACAGTTCTTAACCCATGGGAATGAATGGCCTGGAGACAGCTCTCACCTCACATGAATTAATGGGATGAGGACAGCTATCACCCAGTTGGAATGAAGAGGCTATAGACAGTTTCACCCCATGGGAATGAATGGGCTAGGGACAGTTCTCATCACATTTGAAAGAATGGACTGGGGACAGTTCTCACCCATTGGAAATGAATTACCTGGGGGCAGTTCTCACCCAGCCAGAATGAATGAACTGGGGACAGCTCACACCCCATAGGAATGAATGGGCTGGACACCATTCTCACCAGACTCAAAAGACTGAGCTAGGGAGAGCTCTGACCACATAGTAATGAATAGGATTTGATCAGCTGTCAACCAATGGGAATAAATGAGCTGGGGACAACTCTTACCCAACCAGAGTGAACTGTCTGGGGACAGCTCTCAGCCTATGGGAATGAATGGGCTGCAGAGATCTGTCATACAGAAAGTAATGAACAGGCTAAATACAGATCATGGGGGGGTGGGGGTTGATGACTGACGAGCAATGGGACTAAAAATATATAAAAAAAAACAAGTCTTAAATCAAAACACAAAAGCAAAGTTGCATGTAATGATATGGATGCATAAAGAAAAACAGAAATGTATTTGGTAAACACACACAGTGATCAAGGACTTCAGACTAATTTATTATTGAATTGATTTCTATACTTGAATTTGTAAAGGAAAATCCACCCTATCCTACAATTTGTCTCAATCCTTCGGTTGCTTTTCTCCCTATCCTACAATATGGTTCCATTATTGTTTAGAGACCAAGAAAATTGCTTGTATTGGATGAAACATTCATTTCCTTGCATTTCTTTTATCTCTATTTTTTTACTTCTCACATTTATTTATTTATTTACATTTGTTTACTGGGATATTCCAACTGGACACAGGTCCTTTTTCAGTGGAGGCCCGGGGAGAAAAGCTCCACAGAACAATTTAGCTGAGGAATTTGTCTCCACATGCATGACATTACAGACACAGGGAACTAAATAGTTCTCCCTGCCAGGTACTGCCCACAATCTTGCATAGGCAATTAGTTCTACTGTTATTAGCAGATCAGCAGCTGGTATTATGCAAAAACTGTTTTGCACTGCCTTTATTGCAGAAAGGACGGGAAGCAGCATCAGTGTATCTCTTCTTTCTGCAGAACAGTACTCATTTGGGCATTTCTGTCTGGGAGCAGGGCATGAAAAAGGCACATGTCTTGATACGTTACTAGAAAAAATATTTTAAGACTTTTCTTTAAATGTCAGTGAAAGTTGTGATAAGATATTTAAATTACCTTAACTTTATATGAAATAGTATAACTAACCAAGATTGCACGTCATTGAGTCTTTATTTTGGCAGTAAAATGAAAATAATTATTTTTTTTCATTTATTATGTTTTTCCTACATAATCTCAAATTTCAATATGTACATACCACTTTTGGAATCTAAAGAGATGGCTACCCTAATAGTCGACCACATATTTTGCATAGTGTACCACTTGCTAATGGTATTTTTTATAACTGCAACAGTTTTATAGAAAGAAAGTAATGTTAATGTTACACACAGAACTACTGATTTTTCATGCTCAAAGATTATGATTTTGATGAAATATTAGTATTCTACAATATAAAAAATCAAGGGGTAGCAGTGTAACAGAAATGGGAAAATATAATGTATGAGTACTTTTCTGCCTCACTTTAAAACATTTTCAAACACAAATTTAAGAACAGGAGCTGTATTTTATTTTATTTTTTTTTACTGTGCTTGTAAAACACTTTTAAGAAAGATAGAAAAAAGCACATTAACACATTCCTCCAACATTCAGGATAACAAAAAGAAAATTATTACTGTGACAGACCCTTGTCTGGTGAGTAGCAGAACAAGCTGTTTGAATGGTAATTAACAGTTCTTGGATTGCATTGCTAACTTTGATACCCCAGGAAGAGTGTGAGAGAGGGTATGTCACTGCTCATGGCATAGGACTACAAAATGACAATCCTTACAAAAGTCTGTAATTTAGATACTTTCTTCAGCTGCAGTTGTAAAATTGACCTGAATTGTTTAAAAAGGCTCTGAGAGAATTGCATAAAATAGTCATTCAGGAATAAAATACAAGTATTTCTGCTACAGAAGGTATGCAAGATGGTTGCAACCAAAACTCTCAACAAATCTGGGACAAATCTCAACAAAATCACAGACAAATCCAGAGATAATTTGGGACAACAAGAGATACTTTTAAAATATTAGTGCTGTTAACACTGACAAAAATAAGAAAATGTAAAGTAATATATATGTTCTGATCTAAAAGAAGTCTCTAAATCTAATTATTGTTTTTGATCAAGTGTAATTCACCAATTATTTTCTCCAAGACTTACAAATTTTAGGAAGGATTAAGGGGGACAGAGATAACACTTGAGTCAAAATTAGGGACATACCTGAAAATCAGGGATGGATGACAGGTATACCTGTGACTTGCACTGCTACCATTCTGTCTTGATGGACTAAGGAGATAACATCACTTCCTTATGTCTAGCAGAAAACAAAGATACAATGAAAAAATATTTTTTTGAATTCCATTCTGGAGTCTGGGTAGTTGATCTGTTCAAATGACCTTTTTCATTTATATATTGGGCCATAAGGGAAGATATATGACCAATTACCATTTTACATCACGTCAATACAAAATCAGCAAGTACAGTAAATATTGTACAACTAGCAGTAAAAACCAGCAGTACAGATTAGTATAAAAAGTTTTAAAAAACATACTAAAGAGTTTTCTCATAATTTAACATACTTGTAAATTGTTTACCCCTTACTGCCATACAACTGTAAATATTCTAAAAACTTGTACAATGTAGTAAAGTTTTCCAAGCTATCCTGTCATATTTCTTCTATTTCATCCAAAACGTAGTAGTTTCCCTCACCTTCTCATCTAGGTTTTCCTTTATAACTATTAGATAAGAACCCCTTCACCATCTGTAGAACTTCTCCATTTTTGTAAACTGATTATTCTGTAGTTTTTTTTCCTCGGTCCTTCGCTGTCATTTTAGACAGGCATGTTACATAATGTAAATTACATCTTTAGTAAGTAGACCATGTGAAAAATAAGGTTATTTAGCTAGCAGATTTTTGTGGGATGTCCTATCCTTTCTGTTTCTGAAATAGCTTAACTACAGTGTAGCCAATCAAAATATGAATTTAGGAATACACGAGGGCAGACATAAAAAAAAATACTCAGAAAGGCTGTTTGAAACATACATGAAAGTGATGTAAAATAATAGGGATGGTATATAAAAACCATCCTCAAGGAGGCAATAAACATTTAAGTGGCACAAATGTGGAAATGAGCAAAGAAGAAAAACACTGTGGTTCCGAAAGAGGTGGCAAAAGATTTTGGCATATATAGACAGTAATACGAAAGGAATCAGAAAGGCGAAAGAGCGAACTGAAGAATAATAAACAGCAAAGAAAGGTAAAAAGCTAAACAGTAACACTAAATAAAATGGATGGAGTACAGAAAAATAGAGAAAAAAGGATAAATGGATATTTATGAACAGTATTAAAAAAAAAGGTTGTTGGTCCAAACCACTCAACAGAACTATTCAGGATAAGAAAGCTGAGCTCAGTCCTTTTAAAGACAAAGGCTTCCTAAAGGAATTCTGAATTAAATTGATGTGCACAAGAAAATGGGCTCTGATGGAATTCATTTTAGAATTTTTGGAGAAATGAGGATAGAACTGTGTAAAACAGCATTGTGGGTAAGGGTTCTGAAGACAAGAAAATTATGTCTTTGATTGTCCTTAAAAGTGAGAGTATAAAACAGATGCTGGGAAAATCATGTCAGTCTAACTTTGGTAATAGGGAGAATCTAGTATCATTGCTGAAGTAACTGATTTCATACTGCCTGGAATCTTGTGGGATACAGGAGGCAGCCTGGATTCATATCAATAAGGTCATGACAATCCAGTCTGAGTTCTTGCAGTAGGTGTTTATAACAGTAGATTAGAAAGGAGCTATGGTCATATACTGCTTAGATGTTAGCAATACATCAACATGGTATAATACAAAAGAGTAGTGAATGCATTAGGCAGTTCGACAGTCATGGAATAATAATACAGATGAAATGATGGTTAGACAATAACATACAGAAGGTATCAGTAAAAGGAATTCACTCAGATGGACAGATTTTATAGAGTACCCATGTATATATGAACTGTTTACCCATTTGCCGATGACAGAAAGTTGTGAAATGGATTATTTAAACAAGAAAGATGCAATAACACCTGACAAGCCTGGAGGAAATGTTCACTTATTTACTTATTTGTTCATTTGCTATGTAAATAGGTTGGACTAACTGATCCTTCCCCAGCCATCACATCGCTAAAATAATTAAAGAAAAAGGAACATTTTATAAACAGTATTATGTTGCAGAACAGTCTACAGCTATCAGTTCCTTTGGCATAGTAAGATAAAGCTCCGACTATGATCCAGGCAAGCAGAGTTCGATTAGTGGCTTCGGTACCTGCTGAAACTTGCACAGGTGAGGAAGGAGTGACATCACTTTGTCAAATCCTAGGTGTAGGCCACAGACCCCATGGGAACTCTATCTTCAAGGAAGCAGGATTATACTGAGGGCTTACATCATTCATGGAAATGTGTGATATGCCTGCACTGATACCCACTGCACACCAAGACTGGGGCTGCATTGGGTTTACACTGTGGGGTAATTCCTATAAAAAAAAAAATCCTGATGGCCGCATAAATGATGGCCCGTCTCAGCTGATTGTTGCCTCAGTGAAGGGGAATGAATGGGCAATTTGGCTGAGAGGGGGCTGATGGTCTGCAGGGGAATATATAAAAAAACAGCAACAATCTATGAATGGCTAGAATCAAAAGGAATACCAAGGAAAAGGTGCAATATAAACAAACAGCAAGTTAGTATTAACAAACCTGAATTCATCAATAGGGAAACCAATGCTTTGTCACAGCATGCTGTGAAAATAGTTAAAACACTGAAGCAGGAAGATCATTTGTTTCCTTTTGTGGATGTTTAAGTGCATTCCCACCTCCTATGCTATAAATTGTATGCTTGTTTGTTGTTTGTTGGAATCGGAGAAGAGGGTGAAGATGAATTTTATATTTGTTTTCTTGGTACTTACGTATTATCGCAACCACATTTCCGCAGTTGTGAAAAGTGCATACCTGCGGACAAACGAGTGCTTGAAACCATTTAAACTGCTGACCATAGTCCTTACTACTGGCCCAAATGTTTACATTACTTTCAAAGACAGGAACAGTTTAAGAAATCCTGTACCTGTTTTGCATGCCTTACAAACTCATGCTTGAGTTATCATGGCTGGTCTCATACTGTCTGTTGGAATTTTTTTTACAGAGTAGAAGGAGTCATTCACAGAAGGAAAACACAGAAATGGAAAGTTGGCTTCGGGTACACTTTTTATTTGTAACCAAGGTTTTTAATCAATGTTTAATGAGCCATTGCATTCTTAATGATTTCACACCATGAAGGTGGATGATGTTGACAGCTGATTCCGTTCTCATTTTTAACAGGGAAAGTTGGAAGTACTGATGTTTTTGGCGGTATTGTAGTTTTTCAGTTAATGTACTTAAGTATGACATACTTTTGCTAGGTAACTGAGTTTCATTTACAATGCTGCTATTTCATATGTAATGTAAGGTAATGGTTGCATTCTGTAAGAGTAGGAAAACTGAAGATTAGCAGGTGGTGTACACTGGAAGATAACAGATTTTGACAACAATGCGAAGATGAGAAGAGGCCAGAGTTCGGTATTACTATTGTAAACATACTAAATAATTATGGCAGAGGCTTACTGTAATGTATTTTATTGGGAGTGTTACATGGTATGTCCCTGACTAACTTCCCTTTGCTGAGGGGTTCTGCTCAGGAATGCAGGAATTGAGATGCAGTGCAGCACTGTGCAGGTCGTGGAACAAGTGAAACATGCCCCAGAGGAGCCAAAAGTTTGACCCTTGTTCCTCTTCAGGCCTCACTCTCAAAGTCACCCACTACTAATTACTTGCTTAACACACACCTTTGAAGGTTAAGAAACACATTTTTGCATAAATGCTTCCATTTCTGAAAGTTCGGAAATGTGGTTGCGATAAGACGTAAGTACCGTTTTTTTCTTTTCCCCTTATCTGTTGTTTGGGTAAGTTTGGAGTTAGTATATATACAGATTGGGGATTGAGATGAAAATAATGCTTTTTGTGTTTTACAACCTTGACAGTGTCACCATTTTGAACTTATGATATCCAGTAGATTTAGATTGTTTGTCCAACATAATCCTGTGTCGATTAAATGACATAATTTTTCATAATGGATCCTCCTCTGTAATTTGCTTGCAGACAGATTTGATGCAAGCAATGTAAAACGATGCATCCAGGAAGCAGTAACACAGATGAAGTTAAGCAGCAAAAGAAGTGTAAACGGCCCTGAGAGTATGCATATCAAGTAGCAAAGAAGGGTGGCATTGTGTCAGAATGTATGACAATTAAAATAACAAGTGTTAATCCTTCTTGAGGCAGTCAGTAAGGGCCCATTTAACACACTGCATGTAGTATTACACACATGACCTTTACTTGGCTAACCACACCAACCCTGTATTCTAACGGTGAGACCATAATACCTCATGTAGGTTACATTTAGTATGGGGGAATGTTGTGGCTAGCTGTATTCTCCCATCTAAGTGTTCTTTCTCTGAAGTATCATATCTCAATTAAACTATACTTAGTTGGCGGGGGGGGGGATGTTATGCTCTCCCAAATAAATAAATCAGCATTGAGATCATCATACCTCACAGTAAGCTATACTTTTTGGAAAAGGGGGCACATGTATCAGCTGTCTCAGATGTTACTGTTATTTAAAACTGACAGATTATGAGCAAAAATTTGATACAGGTAGTTCCTCCATTTGCTTTATATGTTTATCTAATGGCATGATATTAAAATTAATTCATACTGTATAGTGCACGCTACTTACAATGACACACACACACACACACACACACACACACACACACACACACACACACACACACACACACTGGTGTCACCAAAAAAACAGGACAGTCTGAAGAACCACTTGCCCTTTTGAGTAACACAGTTCAGCAATCTGTGAGTCAGTATCTCACTTATTAAAGCAAAGCCTAAATACTTAGAAAAGTAGATTAAAATGATATGTACAAGTTGTTAAGAAATATATTTGCAGAAAAAGAAATATGTCCCAAAGGCCTCTTTCTGTTGGAATTCTGAAAAGTTTGTTCTGATATGTTTTCTCTATTATCATGTTTATCATGCTCACTGTAAACTAAAAATGCATCACATGAACCACTGCTATTTTGGCAAGTAGATTGGCAATTCCTTAACCAAATGATAGTGTGTGTGTGTGTGTGTGTGTGTGTGTGTGTGTGTGTGTGTGTGTGTGTGTGTGTGTGTCCGTGTGTGTGTCCGTGTGTGTGTGTGTGTGTGTGTGTGTGTGTGTGTGTGTGTATATACAACGCAATTTTATTCATTGTTTAGGGATAAACACCGTAGATGTGTGATTTGCTTTGTGTACACTGCTTACTTACTTGAAATGCACTTGTTATTGGTATCATAATATGCTTGCTAATATGGTTTGTGCGATTAGAATAAGGTCTGCCTGTATTATTCTTTTCTATAGCAACACAGAGTGTAATATCCTGAGTAGTTTAACTGCAATGGAAGTAGATTGGCAAAACAGGGAAATAATTCAATAATGAATCGCATACTTTTTACTTTCCACACGCTTTTCATGATTTCTGACAGAAGGGACAAAACAAACTCTTCACAACTTTTATATTCAGTGCTTTAGTATTTATGGCTTGCAGTTGGAATATATAATAAACAGTTTACAGGAGAATATGGGTCTCAGATCTATATGACACATTGTTTACAAGTTAACTACCATAAACAACTTGCTGTCACTGCACTGTATTAAACAGCAATACAGTGCATTTTTCCTAGTAACACAGCATATATAAAACATGTAAAAAAGCACAATATATGTTATAATTACTGCTAAAGTAAAATAGCATAATGTCATTTAACTATTTTATGAAAGATGCTTAAAGTATTTTTGAAACACATCCATGGACCCTTCATTTAATTGACATTTTAAAAAACGTTCAGTCATGTGAAGTAACATGCCAACGTTCAGTCAAGTTCAGAACTTCAGCACCATGATAAATCTGAAAATTTCATAGTTCATGAGGAGAAGTTTAGTAAAATTTAATAAATGGAAATTCTGGTAGCTCACATAGTATGACAAGCAAGACATGCATTAGGTCTCGTTCTTAAGGTAGTTTTAGAATACTTAATATATACCGAGAAGGAGGGGAGAGCAGGGAAGAGCATATGTATATGTTAGGGACAAAACCAATTATTCACATATCATATCTGTGTTTGTCATGCAGAATACATTATGTTATGCACTGAATGGGGAATGTTCCTGCAATGCTTTGTTTTCTAACACAAATCATATTATGTTGTCAGGCTGAAGAAGCGTTTGTGATGAAGTAGTAGACATTTTGGTCGTGGAGTATATGAGTATAAAAGGAAAACTCTAACAGCATGCCGTTTTCTTGGCTTGGGAAATATTTATTGCTGACAAAGAACAGATGTATGCTTTCATCTGAAAACAATCATGCAAGCAGGAAAGCAGTATCACAGCTCACGTCATGACTGTATGCTGAATCATTGGTTTTAACAATGCACCTGTGTTTAAAGTCTGCAAAAGTCAATGCCAACTCTTTCTCTTCCTGTTGGTCAGCATAGTCATTTAGCTTCATGGTCAGAAACTCTAGGTTATCCCATTCTGTTTGGAACCAATACCCTTTAAAAACATACTACTGGCATAATTTCCGCACATCGTAAATCTTTGCATACTCCTGCAGGCTGATAATTATACATAATAGTGTTCCCTAAATATACTAATATTCATAAAATTCAGTTGTTCAAGGCCATTTGGGCATTCTGTCTAAGTCAAACTATGCAAATAAAGCATTTTTCTGACTTGTAATGCAGATCCCAGCTTCTTTTATATTGGTCATCTATCCAATCTAGCTCCAAGGTACAGAGGGATAAAGCCCTGACTGTGACCCAGACAATCCTAGTTGAACCAGCAGCTCAGGCACTAGAGGGGTCAGATGACTGTTAGCTTTGAGTGATTTATGTCAGCTCACCCATCCTGAGACAGTGAATAAGGCAGGGGTGCCTTTATGGAGACTAGAGACATGTGAAGGGGACTGCCTTCAATAGGGTAAGGCAATGAGTAAGACACTGAGGTGTGGTATATCAATCCCTTGAACATTATGTGCATGAACATGAGGGTGGAATTAGACCTTAAGGGAAGTACACTGTCTTGGCAGTAGTGTGTTGCTGTCCCAGGATGCCCCAGTCACTTCACTGACCCTGAATGGGGGTGGTCTGTTTGAGACAGGTTTGACAGATATGGACAAGGAGAGGCACCAGGAGAAGTTAAGGGTCAGCTGTGGGTGTGCAAAATACTCAGAAAAATGCTTGCCTTATATAAACTTTTCCCTGCATATCTGTAGGATGTTATAATATTTCTTGGCTTGCAGTCTTACCTTTGCTCACTGGAGGCCATCTATTTCCATAAAATCCTTATTTCTGTAAATTTCATAAGATAGTGTTACTTCTGGAGGCCAGTTTGACTTTTTTGCACAGAGATAGTCACTGTTGCTTTAGAGAATCTTTTAATCTCTGCTTTTGTTCTCACCTGCAGCAAGATGACTTCAGTACACGGGACTGTATACGGGTCTTGTATCATAATTGCATTGTTAGGCATTTGAGAAATGGATATCAAGAAATTCACATTGAGACTGATCTTTAGAGATGGATACTAACATCCATTTCAAGAACACATAAAAAGGCCTGTGATCAAAAATCTAGTCATAACCTTTTGTTAACACATGGGAATTTTTAGTTGTTCCAAATGATAGATTTAATTAAAAAAGTTGTGTAGCAGCTTTTAAAGCTGTCAGCAGCTTTGCATTTCACTTCTTACTGCCATTTGTATGGCAATTCAATGTGTGTTACAGTTTTTACAGTTGTTAATTAGTTAGAAATGCAATTCTGCAATGATTGTCATCTGTGTATTAGCATGAGGTTCAGTTTCTTTTGTAACATTTAGTATCATACCTAAGAACCAGGTTTATAACAAACTTGTTATTGCCAGGTTCTTACATATTCACCTGATTATAACAGTGTTCTGTGCATTGCATTACTGTCTTCTTGATGAAACTTTAAGAAAGATCAGTAGATAAAAGCCAGACCTTCTCCTTAGTTCATAAAATACCACTGTCCAGCAGGAAGCATCTTCAACATAGGACCTACAGTTAGCTTTTCTTGTAGGTGAAGGAAACGGTGCCATTTTGTGTTTCATCACTGGGAAGTTGAATATATAATGATGCAGATATTTATCCAAGCATGCATGTACACTAAGAACCTCCATGTGTCTGCTGTGTGACCCTCAGCAAGTCACTTAAACAGACAGTGCTTTGGGACAATTGGGACTCTGGGCTATTTTCATTAATGGTTTCCTGGACTGCATTCCTTGTAACTACTTAAGAATCCATGTTTGTCAACCAATATAAATTCATGGGAATGATGTAAGCACCAGGATATTGGGGTGAATTTACTGCTGGGCAGGGGCAGTGCATGCTTTTGGTCTGAAATAAAAGAAATAGATAACATAAAACATAAACTTTAAAAAAAAAAAATTTATTTTTTACCGAGTACCGGAACTGCCGCGCATGTGTGGAGACATGACAGCACAGAAGAGAGGAGCTCCAGACAGGACCAATCAGGGATTTGAGCACAGGACCAATCAGGAGTGAGGTAAGTTGAGTTCACAGCTCCTGCAGGGAAGTGTGTGTGTGTGTGTGTGTGTGTGTGTGTGTGTGTGTGTGTGTGTGTGTGTGTGTGTCTGTGTGAAATGCCCTTGTTAACACATAGTGGTGGGTAGAAATACTCAGGCTTGAACCCTGTACCTTGGATGCAGGTGGCAAGGACCTGAATTCCCTGCCCACCACTATTTGTAAAAAATTGCAGATTTTTGCCTCATATTTGTTCTGTTCATCATAAAATCTGTGGTTTCTGTACCTTCATATTTCCTTGTAAAGGTTTATAGTGCAGTGGTGCACTGGTAGCATTGTTGCTTGACAGCTACAGGTTCTCTGGTTTGATTCTTGGCTGGGGTGCCTTCTGTGTGGAGTCTGCATGTCCTCCCATCCCTTACAAAGATGTGTCTGGAGTGTTTCTCCCTGCTCTGCTGAAATTTGGCTTTGTTTTGTTCCAAGTCAGACTAGTTTCCTGGTTAACAAATGTTTAAAAATAACAGACATTTGAATTTCATACTTCATATTCTTCAGAAAGTACATGGTAAAACAAAACCTTTTATTCTAGCAATTGTCTAAGTTTATAACATGGATATTTGAAATTTGCCCTTATTTTTGGGACTGTATTCCCCCATTATTGGCCTTGTCCAGGTATTTTGTGCTAAGGTTGAGAGCTATGGTGAGAACTGAATTCACTGAATATGTTTGGCAGCTGTATTCCCACATTATTGGCTTTTTTCAGGTGTTTTTTGCTAAGAGGTTGACAGCTATGATGAGAACTGAATTCACTAACTAGTAGCCATTTAAGTTTGTCTTCCTCTGTTTCAGCTGATTTGGCATAGTGGTATGTTTCTCTGACTGTTTTGCACAGGGTCCCCTGGGTTAAAGATGTGGCAGTGAAATGTATGGTGGTAACGCAGCATTTTATTCTAGCAACTTTCCAACATTATACAAGCAATGTTTAAAATGTGTCCCTGGCTTTTGGCCTTTTGTCCCTCCCCCCAATAAATTTTGGCTTTTTCCAGATATCTTGTGCTGCAAAGTTCAGAGATACAGCTGAGTGTCGAGTAGATTTTACAAGGAGCTGAGAGCTGCAGGGGAACAAAAGTTTAGTGTTGCTTATGCTAAGTCTGCTTGCATTGTTAATAGCACAACAGGTAGTGTACTTGCTTTTGATGCAGAAGGCTGTGGGTTCTACTCCCACAGTAGGTAGATACATTGCTGATACTGTACTGTGTTGTAAAGAGGGTGGATGCTGCAGTCCTTTTTGGCAAAGATACCTAGTAACTATGAACCTGTTATCAGTTTGCTTTCCATTCCCTATTGCGGTATTACTAGCTTATCATTTTTTTAATGCATGCAACATAGGTAATTTATTCTTCAAGAGCAACAGGCACTTTATTTGAAGATGAAACAATGACACATAAAGTTGTTTGCTAGCAGCAACCTCTTTATTAGTTACAGATGTCTTTAATGTGGATTTTACTACTTCAGAGATTGTGCATATTTACTGATACTGGTGGACTATAGAAGGTTGAGTAGACGTTTTATGATGGAAATGTTCTGAATTGGGCAGTTTTGTCATTGGTGCATGCATTTTGCTTCATTTTTTACTGGAAAAATGTTCTAAACAATAAATTTAAAATGCCCTCAAACAACTGTACTGTATTGTACAAGGAATATAATGTAATACAGTCAGGAAGGTGTATTAAAGAGCATGTGTATGTTTCCTGTTCAAGGGGCCTATGATTTTGAAAACAGCCCAGAGTTAATCTTTATCTGCCACTGGCAAAATGTATTTTCTTTGAATGTGAGTTTCAATGCTGTTTCAATGCATGTGAGTTTCAAGGGCAGAGAAGTTTTAATGCTAAGTATATTTTCATTGTGAGACTGCATTGCTTTGTTTAACAGATATCTATTAGGGTTTGTGTGTAAAATGCAAAATAAAACTTTCAAATGGAATCTAAATCATTGCAGAAGTAAAGCAGTATGCACATTACAGTGTTTATGGTAAATGGGGCAAAATAACCAAGGAATGGGTCGTTGGAATGGCTGCAGGGGGGAGGCTCCATTTGACCATGATTTTGTGAGGGGAGGGGTGGGTAGCAAACTCAGGCAGCCTTAGTTGAACTATACCTCTCAGTTTTCCATATTTTTGCAGAATGAATAGATATTTGCTTCTTATTTTTGGTTTGTTCCTCATAACATTTGTGGTTTTCTAGCAAATCATTTAGGAATGAAGTCACTAAATGACAGACATTGAGTTTCAGACATCAAAACCTTCAGAAAATTGCATGCTAATGCAAAACCTGTTATTCTATCAACTGTCTTAAGTTTATACAAGAGCAATTTTTAGTAGTGTTTGTATGTTCCCCCAATATATTTGGCCTTGTCCAGATTTCCTGCATTAAGAGGTACGTGCAAATCATTTTGTAGAATTAGGAATATCCAAACCTCTCAATTGTCCCCAATTTTGGCTCAAAATGTTGCTCTCCCCTAATAATCCCTCCTCAAAATGGCTGTTTTGGAAGAAAATGTGGAGGGTTTACAATTATATATAACTGTAGTGATCAGAGTTATAGATTACTTTTATTTCAGAAATGCATGTAGATGCTCTTATTTTGTTAGCTGCTCAAGTTAACAGTGTTAATATTAAAAAGGTGTCCCTTTTTGACAGGTTCCCAGCTGTATTGTGTGGCAACTTTATATTTTTGCATCACATTTTTGGTCTGTTTTTCATAAAATTGTGGTTTTCTGGCAAATTAGTGGCAAGTCATTAAAGATTGAAGTTAGAAAATAATGGCAGACATTTGAGTTTCAGATTTTATACCCTTCAGAAAATGTGTACTAATGCAAGATCTACTACTGTTCTATTATCTAAGTTAATAAGAGCAATATTTAAAAATTGTCCTTATTTTTGGGCCTGTGTCCCACTTCTAGTTCTATGTATGACTTTGTCCAGATTTCTTGCTCTGAAGTTGAGAGGTATGAGTGTCAGAGCCATCACTGTCAGCCTGAGACATTTCAAATTATGACATACTTGTTGCACTCCACTCCCCATTGTAGTGGCTCTGGATGTGTCCAAGGAAGGCAAGGAGCAGTTATGCAGTGTAAGTGTGCAGAGTATTCCCCCATCCAAGGTAGACCACAAGTATGACCGTGGCTTTTCATCTGTCCTTGATTTTGCAGAATGTTCTGGTTTTCTGTCATATTTTTATGCTGTTGATTTATGCTTCTTATTATTCAGGAAATGCATGCTGTCACAGTGCCCTGTTGCTCTGTTTAAGTAGCAATGATTTAATAAGAATCAGGTAAGCTTGTCGGAGATTGTAAGATGCAAGTAAACTTTAATAAGCATACTGTTAAAGAATTACCAGCATTGAAAGCCTTTTCGTTGTTGCCATGCAGAGAATATTTACATAACTAGATAATGTATAAGCTTTGGGTATTGAAATGCATATAACTGTATTTGTAATAAAGGACAGGATTACAGTATTTTCAGAAGCTCATTACATTTGTTGGAGACTTGCAGTCATCTTTGAACCGTAAACTAAACAGAATTCCAACTGATCATGTGTGGTCCATAACCTGTGCAGTAATCCTTTAAGCAATTTATCTTGAGCTTGTTTCTTGTTTGCTGTTCATTTTTTATTTTGATCATGTCTTCCCCATGAAACAAGTAGATAGTTGTGTCAGGCAGCAGGTCTTTTTTGGATAAGAAACACTTTTACAAGTGGGGGTATCACAGAGATTGCTACTTTCAGCATGTTACTTGGTAATTTTATAAAGCTGAATATAAATTATAATTAGAACTGCAGTGCAAGGAGTACTAGTTTGAGTTGAGTGCTGCTTGTTTTTTTATACTTGATTTTGACTGGCATTCCAGTAATGTATTTAAAAAGTAATTTATTTTTTCATGCCTCACAACCTGTTTCCATCTGGATATTAAGTAAGTTGTCATGTAGCCAGTGCATTGAAATATTTTTTTCTTCTACATTTCATTTTGTCTTGATTGGACTCTCGTAATGACTGTTTGGCACCCAGGGCAGGGTATTTAATTAAAGTTCCATTTGTGGTTTTGAGCATAGCTCCACCCCTTTCTAGTTGGTCACACCCCTTTCCCATTGGCCCCACCCATTCAGCTGTCTTCTGCAGCCCTCCATTAATTTGAAGTCACCAGCCGCCACTGCTGCTGGCAGAAACAGTTAAGTAGATAAGAACATGAGATAATTAAATATTGTTCCTAATATTTCTTAAGATAGAAAAATAGGCTATTTACTAACATAATGCCAAGTTTAGAAAAGACATTTTCCATGAAGTAAGTGAATTAGACTGACCTATTAATGATAAGGGTTCCCTTCAATCAGCCATTATTTTAAAAACATCTATAAATGTTATAGTTTACTATACTATAGTCTGATATGTTCAAGGACTTCCTAATCCGATCACAAGATATAGCAAGGTTAGAATTATTGTATGATTCTGTCCCAAAGCATGATTCTACAGTAGCCTGGCAAAATTGCCTTTCATAGTACAGCTAACAACTGTTTAGTACCTTAATTATTTAAGATATGGTCATAATGCAACATTGCTGAAAATATGGGGTAGAAAGTATTAGAATATATCAAAATGAAGTACTTCAATTTAATTTAATGAATTTGGTCTTATAATTGCCCTAATTTTAAATAATTTAGCTTGAAATATACAGGGTAATCCTTACTAGAGAGCATCTCAGATAAACAGCTATCAGTTTTAAAATAAAGCATTTTATTTGCAACATGAAAGGAAATTCTTAATTTATTTTGAAATTGCTGCCTGAGAAAAATGCAAAAGTTTTCATCAGTTTTTCAAAGCTGTATCCATTAAAAAGTGTTTAGAACTGGAGGAAATGTTGAAAAGGCACTGGTAATGAATCATATTAGTAATTTCATTTGGCAAATATAGCTTAACTTTTACAGTGAACAGCAAACTTAAACTAGGCAGACTTTGCAGTTTATTTTATACAGTCCTTCAGTTTTTTGATGGAGGCTAAACATAGTTTTTGCTGTAATATGGATTTTGCATTTGTTGTATAAAATAATCTCCCAAGAAAATGTAAAAAAAAATGGCCTGTCAATAGATTTAAAACGGCATAGATTTTTTTATGAAAAATGTAGTCTGCCAAATGGCTCAGAGGATTAAGGCAATTAGATATTAACAAGCTACTTCTTGTAGTACAAGGTTTGATTCCCTCAGCGTTTAAGTGCCAACTGTGTAACCTTGAGCAAGTCACTCAGCCAGACTGAGCTTTGGGACAATTACGAATCTGGGCTATGCTCATTAATGGTCTCCTGGCCTGCATGTCTGTGTAAATAGAATTATGAATACACATTACATTTCACAGCCATAAAGTTTTATCTTTAACAGTCATTCTATTAACAGCCCATATTCACTTTTATCATTTTGTTTACCTCTACTGTCCATTTGGAACATACCCCACAAGCAGAAATGATCCCCCTCTCCCGCTTTCGTTTCAAGCCTTGACTGCCTTCTGGATGCATGTGTTTTTTTCCCAGTGCTTCCAGGCAGGAGCTTTCACCATGCTTGTTTCAAACCAAGTGAACCTTTTTTTGTTGCACTGCACAATTTCATTCACTGTGGCAGCTGGCCTGTTTTCCACTCCTTCTTAACTTCTCCTTTGTCCTATAAACTGCATTATATCTGCAATTTAATTACAGATTGTCCACTTCAATGTCTTACCCAGAACACATACCCACATTCCTTATCAGCTGCTTGTCTTGTCTAATTGTTTAGACTTTCAAAGCTCATGTGGGGCTTCCCTTTCATACATTCTTCCAGGGCTTCTGTGGTTCCCATCACACCTCTCAACTCTCCCTGATTTTCAGAGACATCCCAGAATTTGACTCAAATTTTAACTCTGTCACTATTAATGCATCCATAAAGTGGTGACTTTTGGAGAAGAGGTGGTGAAGTACAATCAATAAATAATGATAATCATTAGAGTTATAGACTTACTTCAGAATATGTATATTCATTCACATTCTCTTATTTTGTAAATGCCTCAAGTTAATAGTACTAATATTTTAAAAGTGTTCCTGATTCTGTTGAGATTTGTCCCTCATCATAGGATCATAGAAGATTACTAGGCAATTGCCAGGGGGTCATTTTAAGCATAGCAGTTCCAGTCCAATGTAATACCATAGAAGTGCTAGTCAGTACCCAAGATTGCATTTTGTGATGACTGCTCATGTCCAGGAGGATTGTGGGCACTATCCTCAGTAAGAATTTATGGTGCCCCATCCACTCGTGCAGGTTCCTCTTGAACAGTGTCATAGAAGTGCTCTGTTTCACATGAATTAGTGGCCTGTTCTGAAGATGTGGCAGTTGCTGGGAGATAAATCTGTCCCTGCAGCATGTCCTATTTAAGTCACAGGCCATATTTAAGTCCCTGGAATGGGTAGCCCTAGACTCATTTGATTTATGTATATGCAGCAAGTTCATTAGGTTTGGGTCTTGGATTGCTCTGTAGGCCAGGCATAAGTCTCCCCCAAAAAGTCTATATGATACAAAGTTTAGTGACAGGGACTTTAGGTGGTATGTGTAAGGCACATGCTGGAGCCCCTTGATCTTCTTTGTTAGAAACCTCTGAGGTCTCTCTAATTGCTAGGAGCTATGATTCCCATAGTAAACAATATCCAAACCTATATTTAATGATAGACCCAGTCAGTCTTGTATAAGCCTAGCATCTTTATTTTCCACCTCTAGACTACATGACTGCTTGGACTATGCCCTTATTAACTGCCTTCCTTGACCCATTATTGACTCAAACATTGGTTTCATTTCTCTAGAACCTTCTGTGCAGCAGTACTGTATAAAGCCTCCTTATGTTTCTGTCAGTTTATAACTTCTAAGTATGTTTGCCAGAAAGCTGAACTACAGATGAATATTTTGCATAGCGTATAACAAGGTGTTGAGGCTGCTGGTCATAGTAAGTTACTCAAAAAATGATTCTTCTGCAGATTTTCAGATGAAAGAGAAATGTGGTTTAATGACCATCTTGCAGACAGAACATTTACAGTTATTGCTGGTATCTCACAGCCCTACAGTGGTTCTATGTCCAGTGGTGTCCCACAGGGATCAGTACCTGGTCCACTTCTTTTCATACATTCTTGTCAATGATCCTTAGGATCTTCATGTCAGCTGTCGTCTTTAGACTAATGACATTGTCATCTTTAATGCAGGCAAAAATGTTTAGTCAGTTACAAATTTGATACAAGACAATTGCATTCAATATCGAACTGGCTTAACTACAATAAACTGATAACTGGCTCTGCTAGAACAAACGCTGTGCTGCTTACAACTCCAAATGGATTAAGGAATACCACAATATTTATTTTTATTTTATTTATTTTACATTTGTTGACCGGGCTAGTCTAACTGGATACATGTCCATTTTCAGTAGAGGCCCGGGGAGATAAGCTCCACTAAAGAGGTAATAGCAACATAAGTAAAGTACAATATTAAGACCAGAAATGCAATTTTACATAACAGCATTGCATTCATATAGCTAACATATTAAAAAAAGAAAGAAACAAGAAACATTCTGGTAGGGATATGTCTATACAGTTGATAGCTTGCTAAGCAAGTTCATACTCTTGTAGAGGATCCCAAGAAAGACTAAATCAAGACAGACTTAAGTAGCTTACAGATCATATTCTCTGAGGTTCATGAAGGAGGTAGACAGAAAACAGCAGTAGTGAGATAAGTAAGCAGCGAACATAGCAGGAGGGGATTATTAGTCTGGTTAGTGCACAGGCATAGCCAGTGAGAATCAAGGTAAACTTTAAGTTGCTTTTTGAAAAGTAGTGTTGAGGAAAGAGATGAGAGTTCACTGGGAAGCAAGTTCCATGTTTTCCCTGCGGTGTTGGAAAACAGTGAGTCTCCAGCCTTATTGTTGGATTTATGAATGGATACAAGTAATTTAGTTGCAGAGCGTAGGGTTGTAAGGTTTTTGTAGGGGGTGATAAGGCTAGTGAGTACTGGAGTATTACTAGGATGATGAAGGGTCTTGTGGGTAATAATATGCTGGTGAAATTGAAGCTGATTATGCAGTTTCAGCCAACCTAGCTGTTTTAGATTGTGACATTGGTGGGTTCTAAATGGGGACCCAGTGGCAAATCTGGCAATATTATTATAGGAGGTTGCCAGTTTGTTGAGGTTGGTTTTGGATAGATTGGTATAAATAGGTGAGGCATAGAGGAGGGTGGGGATAAGATGGGTGTGGGCAATACTAGTTCTAGCTGTTGGAGTAAGGAAGGGTTTAATCCTATAGAGGGAGCCTAGTTTTCTATTTACTGATTTTATAGTAGTGTTTGTCAAAGTAAAGTTTGTGGCCAATTATTACTCCTAAGAGTTTTGTGGTTGGGTCAGGAGATATAACAGTACCATTATTAGATATAATTGTGAAGTTTATTGGGGGGGACTTTTGAGTTGGAATGAAGAGCAATAGTTATGATTTTGGGGGTTCAGGAGGAGGCAGCACTGTAGGAACCAGTTTTCTACTATATTAAACACTTTTTGGGTGAGGGAGTGGAGTTCAGATACAGAAGTAGTGGAGCATATTAATGTGGAGTCATCTGCATATTGTATGCAGGTAGCTTAAGGAATTTTTTCATTTAGATCGTTGATAAAGATTGAGAATAGGAGAGGGCCCAGAATAGAGCCTTGAGGGACACCAAGGGTAATAGGGAGATGTGTGGATAGATTGTTATCCCAGAGCACAGCCTGCTGCCTACTTTCTAGGTAGGACTTGAACCATTGTAGTGCTTGTGTATCTAGGGAGAGGGATTTAAGTAAATTTAAAAGTAGCTGATGGTTAACCATGTTGAAGGCTTTTGAGAGGTCAATAAACAGTGCTGAGGTTAGAGTATTGTTATTATGATTTTTGTTTAATGCAGTCAGAGAAGGATACGAGGGCTGTGGTGGTGCTATTGAATGGCCTGAAACCATGCTGACAGTTAGCTAGTAAATTATTTTGGAGTAGGTGATCTAGTAGTTGTCGGTGGATGCATTTTTCCATGATTTTTGCTAAAGGAGAGAGTAAGGCTATTGGGCGATAGTTTGAGAGTTCAGTTGAGTTACCACCCTTATGTAGTGGGATAATATGGGAGATTTTCCAGATAGATGGGATGGTTCCTTCAGTAATGGTTCTGTTTATTAGGATGGAAATGGGATAGGATATAACTTTAGCTGCTAATTGCAGATATTCATCTGGAAGGTCAACTGGGGGGGGTGCATGGTTTGAATTTTTGAAGAAGGGTGCAGATGAGGGATGTTGGAACAGGTTGTAAATGAAATGAGGGAGGTAAGCTAGTTGTGGAGGAAGGCAGGTTTGTGCTAACAGTGGGTAGAGAATTAGCTAGAGATCGGATGGCCTCAGTAAATAAGGTATTAAAGGCATCTGCAATAAGCTTAGGATTGTCGTGGGTGATGCATGATGGGGTTGGTGTTTTGGAGTGCCCTGGATGGAGGAGTCTATTAATACCTGTCCAGTACTTTTGCGGTTTATGTTGGTGAGTTAGTTGGAGTTGAGAGTAGAAGTTTTTTTTGTCAAAAGTATTGATTTTTTAGTAGCATTTCTCAGATGTCTAAATTTTTGATGATATGTTGGGTTTTTAGAAGATCTCCATTTGGCCCAGATTTTGTTTCTTAGTAGGATTTTATGCCTTGTCTCTTTTGTGAGCCATGGATCAGTTTTAGTCCTATTTCTGATAGAGCAAATAGGGGCATGGTAGTCCAGAATTTGTAGGAATTTGGTATTAAAGTATAACACTGCTTCCTCTAGTTGGAGGTGTTTTTGGGGTGACCAATCACATGCCTCAAGTTCAGTTTGGAAGCTTTCTGAGTTAAAATTTCTGTTAGTCCAGGTAGTTCTATATAAGGTTGGGTTGGGAATATTGATCTTTTGTCTAATTATATATTTCAGTGAGTGGTCACTAATGTCATCAGGAAGGGTACCTGCTTTATATGTAAGAGGATGACTGTTTATCAGAATCCAGTCTAAGGTGCTTTCTTTGTTATTGGGTTTATGGATTCTGGTGAGGGTGGTAATTGATAGGGAAAAAACATATTGGTTTATATGAGTGGTAGGGTTGGCTGAAGTACAGTTGTTCTAATCTATATTAAAGTCACCCAGCACTGTGGTTTCTTGAGGGAAGAAAGTAGAAAGCCAGCTAAGGATATTTTCAAGGGTGGTAATGTTATTACCAGGAGGAAGGTAGGAGCATGTTATGTAGATGGATTTGGAGGCATTGATCTGAAGTTTAGAAATAAGGATTTTAGCGTTACTATCTAAAGGTAGTTGTGCATCTACTGAAGTAACTAGTAGCCCTGATTTGTAAAATATTGCTACCCCTCCACCCTTTTTGGTTTTGCAGTCTAATCTCAAAATATTGTATCCCGGTGGGGTGATTTCATTGTCTTGAGTTGTAGGTTTTCGCCATGTTTCTGTTAGACATAGGATATTAAAAGAATGTACTTCTAAGAGAGCATGAAAGCTGGCAATTTTATTGTTTAAGCTCTGTATGTTGAGATGTGCTATAAAGAGGGAGTTAGGAGTTCTTGTGGGGATGAAAGAAGTGGAAGGATTTGGTCTAAGGGGACTGTGGTGTCTTTGTTGTTAGGGCCAGGATTGGGGTGAATGTCATCATCTAGCAAGGGGTGTTGGTTACATCTATGTGTAAGCTGTAGGAATTTACAGAGTATGTTAGATGATTTCCTGGCTTAGAGATGAGTAATGCGGGCTAGTCTATGGTACTTTGGTAGTAGGTAGATGGATGTAGATGATATGTTTATGTAGTTTAGGGAGGCTGCTTCAATTGGTAATGAAGTTTGCTAAATGGGATGGTGAAATGCAGTGTAGGTGAGGTTTTCATAGATGGTTAGGACATAGGATACAGATAGAAAAGGTAGGAGTGCATATAAAGGTAATAGTTTTATGTGTCTAGACATAGGTACTGTGGTCATTATAACAGGAAAATTAGTAAGTTTCTTAAAAGGTGGTAGAGATTGGTAAAGAGTAGGATAGGAGAGAGGTTCTACCTGGTGAGCTAGTACTGTAGTGAGTAGCAGAGACCAATTGGATAATTATTACTTTGTACTCAAATGAGTAACAGTATGTGATTGGAAGTATAGGGATGGGGGTGTGGCTAATAGAGGTACAAGGG
The DNA here is from genome assembly GCF_019279795.1 of Protopterus annectens. NCBI lineage: Eukaryota > Metazoa > Chordata > Ceratodontiformes > Protopteridae > Protopterus > Protopterus annectens. The sequence goes on along the minus strand of NC_056747.1, from coordinate 546,302,887 downwards.
TAGGCGTACTGTGGGTGGGTGAGAATTGGGGGTGGGGTAGGGTAGGGGAGCGAAGTGAGCCGTAGGCGAACAGAGCATGGTTTTACATCAGACCACAATTCTGTGGAGTCAATCAGTGAGCCCAGTTTAAAAAACAAAGGGTATATGCAAGGTACTTTGTTTTAGCTATGTTACCAGCTTCCTTGCAATATTTAGTATTCAGCTACTTTGTGTTATGGTTTTCTGGGAAACAAAAGCTGCAATCTGTCAGGGGCTAATCTAGAGGAAGATACCAATACCACCAATATTTCTATTTTCTATCCCAATAGAAATCACTTACCTCAGACCATACCACTAAACTATCTCAGATTAACAATGGACGCTACACTTACCTTCTCACTACATATTGAATTAATGGTCAGCAGGAGATTCTTGGTCACCACTGGATTACTTATCAGATATCCCATCTGCTTACTGTAGAATCTGGATGCTCTTCAGTCATTATTATTTTGTTACCTGGACTTGAATATAGCCATAGTATCATAGCACTCATCTCACATTTCTAAGTTACTGAAAAAACTTCTGAAAGCAAAATGCTTAAGTTTTTTTCATCTGTCCAATAAAAGAACGGTTATTGTACAATAGCTAATACATGGCACTGGTTGACTATTCCTTTGACAGCCCATGTTCTTCTAAACACTCTTACCTGAAAATTATTAAAAAAGGAGCACTGCCATCCTCTCCATTAATATTAGACCTTTGCAAAGGGAATGACCATAGACCCTTAAAGGCTCCACCCCTGTGGCTCCTGTTAGACTCCCATTTTGATAGCCTTTTCAAAGGCAGTACCAGTATACTGGAATACTATGCCAGAGGAATTGAAATAAATCAGTGACTTAACATCATTAAAAAAAAAAAACTTAAATCCCACTTAGGAAAAGAAATCACATGTTGGTTAATCCCTCATATCTTGTGCCACTCTTAAATGATGTAACTACTCTCCTATGAATGTATTCTTTAAGAAATTAACATAAATGCTTTTTATTTTTATTTTATTTAACATTAGTTTACCGGGAAAGTCTGACTTGGAAATAAGCCAATTTTCAGTGGAGGCCCAGGGAGAAACACTCCTTATGCATGTCTTTGTAATGTGGGAGTAAACTGGAGCACCTGGAGGAAACCCTCATGAATGCAGGGAGGACATGCAGACTCTGCACAGAAGGCACCCCAGATGAGAATCGAACTGGAGAACCTCTTGTTGTGAGGCGACAACGCAACCGCTGCACCACTAAGCATGTAATTGCATATACTATAGAGCATCACTAACAATTTTTTCAGTTATTTTCTACGTCTTTCTTATCCTTTCCTAAGTCTTCTAGTTCCCATCTTTCAATGTTTTATTGCAAATACAAAACTCCTTATTAATATTTCTTCCTTTCTGTCTTTCTGCTCACTTCCTTAGTTATCCTGTCATTAACTCGGTATGCTTTTGCCTTTAAAATTATTTTTAGCTATTACATCTAATCCGTAAGAGGGCACTCCTTGTTCCTAATTCATATAAAGTGTTTTAATTATTTTGTATTAACTCCTTTTCCTCATGGATTTGTAAAACTCAGTCATATTGTCTGCACAGTAATATGCTTCATATATATAAATGCATTTCTGTTAATTGCAACACTGTATTTTGTTTTCTATAGTCTTCTATTTTATATATGTTAAATATGGCTCCCTATTGAAACGTCGGCACTTTAAATGCAGAGTGCTAACAAACTGGAAAAGAAAAGACTGAATCTGCAGGAAAAGAGTGAATCTTGAACATCTCTCATCTCTCTTTTTTTTGCAAAGGGAGCAAGCTCCTTTGCACCACTTATACCCCCAAACTTATATATAGTAAGTCTGAGATAGCCATACCTCAGAACAAAAGGAATATCCCAAGAAATGGCATTCTCAGGCTTGGTATATGTAAGTCTGTTTTTTTTCCTATTCAGTCTCCATGTTATAGGACTCACTCTAGCATTTCCCAACATTTCATATGGTTACCATTAAATATTATGTGCTTGTATTTGTAGTTGTTTTGTCATGACTGAAAGGGGTTCTTGGAGAGTAAACAATGATAAGTCAATAAATAAATTGCAAATGTAACACCTTTCCTGTTAAATTACCAAAAACATAGCCACACTCAATAAAACTGACTGGTTTCCTGTCGTTCAGTGCATAATCTACTCCTTAGCTGCCTCTCTTCTCTCTGAAACACTGCTTTAACTTCATCAGAAATATATCCCAGTTATCTCCAGATTTTATGGCTCAGCACTCTTTGAACTCAATGGCCTTATTTAGAACCAGAAACTCATCATGAAACAGTGGAAAAAGGGCCATAGCCCTGAAAACAATACAGGTTTGTGACCCTTTGTAATTTAACCAACAAAACTGTATCTATCAAACCAAATAAAACCCTCTTTACAACAATCTAAGTAATTTTTTAAGCTAGTTAATATCATTGCTCAAGATATTCAGCTGAGGGATCTATATATATACTGCATCTGGTAATCTCATCTTCTCTGATTTTTTCTATGAGTTTACCAACCTTCCTCAAACTTCTTCATCTCTCCCTAGCCTTTCTTCAGATGCCCCTTTAAGCTCCTCAATTTTACTTCTGTGCTATTAGAAAGAAGTATATAGAAGACACTCATAGATTCCTTGCCAAGTTATACCCCTCCTCAGATCAGTTGAACTTCTACTGTGGTTCCTGAGTGTCATGAACACCTAATCCATCAATAACCTTTGTGTGATAAAATAATACCACAAATCTGAAAACAGTCAACTCTTACACTTTCAAAGACTTCCAAACCCTTCTCAGCACAAGACTTCAAACCTATTTCTTTTCTTCCATTATTAGGTAAACTGTTTGATAAGTTAACTAAATCACAATTATTCAACTGTTTATGTAAACACTCTGTTATACAAGAACCAACATGGCTTCCAGTCTGACCACAGTACCAACAATGCCTATGTATCCTCACAGAGCAAATACTAACCAGTATGAACAATGAGAGCTTGATAGGTACTATGTTTATAGACCTTATAAAAACTTTTAATCTTGTCCACAGCAGTCTACTCCTGGACTGCCTAACTGCCATAGAAATCATTTCCAAGGCCATCAGTTTATTTCACAACTTCCTTTTGCACAGACCTTTCAAAGCTAAATTAAGTAGTTCAGTCACCTTACATAAAGAAGTGCCTTATGGCTCCATCCTATCCATTTCATTCTTCTCTATCTTAATCAGTAAACTTCACTTTGACCTTTCCCCACATCCTTATCATTTTTTTTTTGATGATGTAGCAATTTATAGACCCTCTTCTTCCCAGTGTACTGTTAAATTAGATCTAGAAGAAGACCTCAACCTACCATCCAGCTGGCTCCAAAAATGAACCTACTTGTCAGTTTAAAAAAAGTCATGGTATTTGGCAATAAACAAAAAACAAAGACACTATCCTCAAACTAGAAAATTATCCACATTAACCAAATTGCTATAGAAATAACACATTACTTTTGTGATGTAGGAGTCTTGCTTAATACCCATCCAAACTTCCAGTACCACATAACCATTACTAAAAAAAAAATCTCCAGATCCCTTTTACGATAATGGAAATCTCTGACTTCCTCATACCACAGGGAAGAAATGCTAAAGGAAAGGTCATTACTTAAGTACAATAGGAATATGAAATTTCCAGTAATACACACAGCAACAAGCGATCCCGAACACAATTTCCAGTAATCTCTACAGCTTTCAAGAAGAGCCTATCAGCCCTACAAACCTTATCTACCGAAAAACTGAAGATTCATAACTATATTTTCTAAGAGAAAACACCACTGACTCACAATTGCTAAATGTCTCTCTATTAAAAACATCATAGACACTTCTTGGCTGACTTAACCAAGAATCCCTTTCCTTGCTTGCTAGCCATCTTACAACTACATACTCCAGATACTATCTTCAATTCTATCCCATAATCCTGAACACCCTTCTCCCCCCAACTCACACCTCATAATAAACTCCACTGACTGCAGTAAACAAACCTTCTCATGTGTAGAATCTGAATTTTGAAAATTTCTAGTCCTTTGCTAAAAGATGTAAAACCCTCCCTTCTTTCTCTCCAAACTACAAAATGTCTCTCAAAAACAGAAAAAAAGGGTTTCCAGTCCACAGATAAAACTTAACCCATACAACTAAACCCAGAACCTTTTGGTTTTCTTAACTCACTGTTGCCACCAACTGACATTCAGCCACCCTCTCATCCACTTTTTTTCACTCAGTCCTTCTACTGCCACCACCCTTAACTTCCTTCCTCAGATCCTCCTCTTCCCTCCCCTCCTTATCCCATCAAATGTGTATATTCTACAGTTAATATTAATCTGAGTTCACAGTCAAGTGTGTAAGTTCATTGTTAACTTTGGAGTGTCATTATTAGAAGCACAAAACACAAATAAAACTTATAAAAAATAAAAAAGCACGAAGACCAGCTCACAGCAACAGACTACACTTTAATATGAGCACTTTTGTCAGCGTAAAACCATCTGACTTCTTCAGAGTCAGAATGTCATTATGTTAGACTATAGCAATAAGTCTGATAATTCAGATGACTGATTTGATCATTTTTAATATCTTTTTTGCTAACTACCATATTCATCATATCATTTCAGCATTTCATATGTGTAGCCAGGGCAGGTTTGAAAATGGTCCATGGTAATCAGTGCTCTACCAAGGTTAAGAAAAGTAAGTGAACAAACAAACAAACAAACAAACAAACAAACAAACAAACAAACAAACAAACAAACAAACAAACAAATAAATAAAAAAATGAAATAAAGCAAAACAAACAAACTTGTTACCTACTGAATGAATTATCCTCACAACAGGTACTTTAGTCTTCCTCCCCAGTTCAAAGATAAACAGCATGAGTTTTCTGATCACATTCCCCTGAATCAAAAATATCTTGCATACCTAGCAATTCTGCAGATTTTGGAGGTATGCCCCTAATTTGTTCATAGGTTTATATTAGGCTAACAGCCACCAGGGTCTTTACAAACCTAGCAGTGCAACCCAACCCAGTTTTGTCCCCAGGTTCCTTGGACACCTATATAGTTGGGTATGTTAGTAAATAGGTAGCTAAGGGTTATGTGGGGAGGTATGATAGTTGGGGATTAAGTTAGTTACTGTCAAGCTCTGTCCATCAGAGACATGGGGGCCAGACCCTGGGTGAATTTGTGATTTTACATCCAATGATCAATGCTTCTTCTGAATAGGGTCAGGAATGAACTCTGCTTCACATAGATGGGGAGCTTATTCCATGGTGCAGGGATCCTTTGATACACATATTGGTCTTTCCGGTATCTTCTATTTATGTCACAGGCAAAGTTCATGTCCTTGGATCTAGTGTTTCTGGTACTGTTTGTTTTGTGGATGTCAAAAGATCCAGCAGAAGTGGATCTGAGGATGATTTAGGGTCTATGTTAAATCAACAAATGCTTAAAAAAGCAAACGCTGATTTATCGACCCTCTTTAAGTGAAAGCTGAAAATCCCGGACACTCGGAACAGCGATTTTTTTCCCAGGGAAAAAAATCGCTGTTCCTAAAAAAAAAAAACAAAAAAAAACTTCAGAACAGTAAATAAAGTGGGGGGCTTTGCCCCCACACTCCCTGGTGTGGGGGGCTGTGCCCCACACTCCCCTACTTAAATATACCAACTCTGAAATCACACCACAGTGGAGGAAATGGCAAAGTCCTGAAAGCAGCCCAGCAATTCTTTTCCCTGGGGAAAAAATCGCTGTTCCGAGTGTTCAGGATTTTCAGCTTTCGCTTAAAGAGGGTCGATAAATTAACGTTCACTTTTTTAAACATTCGTTGATTTAACATTGCCCTGATGACTTATATGGAAGGCATAGATCGCCTCACAGTAACCTGTATAGACTGAGTACAGAGATAGGGCCTTAAGACGATCTTTGTAGAATAGGGTGTTCATACTCTGGATTTTCCTAGTGAGGACTGAGGGCATTCCAACTGTTGCACGTGTCTGTTTAGGTACATGCCAAAGGGGCCATTATATTAATTGATGGGCCTTATAAGGGCTAAGTAGAATTGTACTATAACTTCCTTAGACCTGGATGCCATACCCTTGCTTATGAGCTGGATGATATAAAATTATTTTCTTACTATCTTGACTATGTTTTGGTCAAAGGCCAGATTACCGTCTACATATCCTTCAGATCCCTAACTATTGGATCAAGTCTTAAGGGTGTTTTATTTATGGAGTAATTAGCTTGGGTAGAAAATTGCCCAAAGGGCAGTATAATGCAGTTCTTCAAGTTGTGTTTTAATCTGTGGCTTTGGAACCATTCACTTGTTTCTGTTAGACCTTCTTGTAGGATGTTGGTGTTATGGGGGAAATCTATGATAGCTCCCAATTTACAGTCAGTTGCAAACTTGGTGAGCCAGAGGACTTTGACATTAGCCTTGACTTCCAAGAAATAGATGCCAAAAAGGAGCAGACCCAACACAGAGCTCTGGAGTACTCTATTGGTGACTGGTCTCCTGGTGGAAGTATTCTCTCTGATCCTGACTTCTTGGGTCCTATCTTTGAGCTAGCCAGCAATCCAGTGACACAAGTGAAAAGGTACCAGAAACAAATCTAACAACTAGCTACAAATAATTACAAGGCGATTCAATGGAGGACAAGCCAGCAATGAGGAACACACACACTTTAAGGCAATTTCATTGTATACTCAGTCTAAGGAAGGACCTTCACAGTTTTTTCTGAGAGTAACCAGCAAGATGAGCAGAGGAGATAAGACTGGGTGGAGCTTCTAGTCCTCGTTATACAGAATGGGCAGGCAGCTCAAAAGCCTCCAAGTATAAAAGCACAAAAAGAGGAATTTGGTAGGTGGGGAACAAATTCAGAAGAGAGCTAGTAAAAATGCAATAACATGAGGGCCACTCAGAACACCTAGGCCAAGCACAGAAACCAAAAATCAGACTATAAAAATGCCTTACATTAATAGCTTCAAATTCAGATAAAGAGCAAACACAACACACAAAAACTTTTAAAAGGAAGGATAAGTGCAATATTTTAAATGCAGTTTAAATGTACTTCTCTAGATGCAAAATATAGCCCAAATGCTTTGTTTTTAAGCTTCCAGCAGTCCCAAGTGGTTTTCGCACATTTGCTTCATCCCTCCTAGAAATAGAAATGATTTTGGTTAATGGTACCAACATTTAAACAGTGCCCCAAATTTGTGGCATTTTCCTAATTATTTTTTTCACTTTGTCCATAAATCTGAAGGGGAAAGTTGAGAAGTATGCTTGCAGCCTGGGGCATGTTCATACTCATAGCCAGTCTTAGGCATAGGCCAACTATGTGGCTGCCTAGGGTGCCACTCCAGCAGGGGCACTTTCCAGTATTTATTTGTTTACATTTTGTAGTAAAGAAATGGTTTCTTTAAAATGTGAATAACTACAGGAAAAACTGAAGTATAAGACAAACTGTGAGAAAAACTGAGAAAAAAAGTAATCTGGATGGTGTAGGTAGATCAGGATGGGGGCACCGGGTGGTTTGTGGGTGGCACTGTGGAGCCCTTCTGCCTAGGGCACCAGTTGACCAAAGGCCATCCCTGTTCATACCAAAAGTCTTTCTGGTAGAGTATTTGAATTTTTCCCAAGCACTTGAAAGAAAATGTTACCAAACTCCAAGTCTCAATCTCTCTCTAGCTGCCTGCCTGTCTGTCTATCTATCAGTCTATATCAGTCTCCATCTTTCTCTCTCTCTTGCCTGTTTAACCACACACACATACTCTAGATTACCACTGATTCATCATGTCTAATTTTACCAACCACTCATTTTTGTTACCATCAAATCCATTTTTTAAATATAGCAAGCTCACTCCTTAACTTCTAGGAAGGTACCTGGGATGGTACGATTCAATGAGGATTTGAGTTTGTAGGTTATGAGATATTTCCCTGTAGGGACAATGGTTGGGGGCACATGGCTGAATTTTAGTTCAACTGCAGAGATACATTGCTGTGGCAAATTCACTGTGGGCACAGAGAAGCAGGCAGTGCCATGCTCACAGTTGGAATAACCAAATGGGAAGCTAAAAACTGGCATACAAGTGCGTATCAGGTTGTTGAAGCCACACACACAAAACACCCACTTCGCATAGCACACAACACACACAGACTAACATATGCTGAGGCATTTAAAAATAGTCTTCCTAAAGTACAAAGATCACCTAGACTACCTGTTGTCAAAGGTATGCCTCAGCAAACCCAAAGGCGCTCTGAAAAAACACCTAACACCACACATACTGTCACTCTCATTGGAGAAAACACTAAGCAAACACTAAGCCCCTTAGGCAAGCAAACACACTCCCCATGATTCTCATCATAGGGGACTCCATTGTAAGATATACTGATGCCCCGCAAACCAGGCTGAACAAGGAGAAGATAATTGTTAGTTACTTATATGGAGCCAGAATCTATACCAAATCACGTACCTTCTGAAGTCATTACACCACAGATACCAGAACAATTCCATCATACTCCATGTAGGCATAAATGACATGTACTTCCCTGGACTATATGAACAGAGACATTATGAAGCTTTCAGACTATGTGCTTCAGGCTGGTATGAGCCTAGCATTGAGGAGCATCTTACCATCACTGAGGATGATGCCACAATATGAGCAAAAAAGGATTAGGTTCAACAATTGGCTATCTTTCTGGTGTCATTCTAAGGGGAGCCAATATTTGTTAGCTTGGGAGGATGTGGTTAAGAGACAACATTGCTTTGCCAAGGATGGTCTGCACCTCTCCCCTCTAGGCTCAAATACTGGCTAAAACTTTGTCCATCCCTTTGCTGCCTTTTTTAGGTAATGCCAAACTGACAAACCTACTGACATAGCAAAATCAAGTCAACTGAACCTCAAGGTGTTACTGCTCAATGCCAGGAGCCTAAACAAAAAAAAAATACACTCCCTCCAAGCTGTCCTCACACTCGAGAATATAGACATCTGTGCAGTTACCAAGACATAGTCTAAACTGGCAGAGAGTACCCCATCAGTGCAAGGTTTCAGTGCCTTCCACACTTTTAGACCAGTAGCTGCACAGACAAGGACTAAAGGTGGAGGTGTATGAATATACATCAGCAACAAACATACCTCTATGGAGGTCAAACAGGATGATGTGCTGGAGTTCCTCCATGTACAAATCACCATAGACAAAATTCCATAACTTATTCTAGCCACCTAGCCAGCTACAGGTCACCCTCCCTTTTCCAAGAAGCTCACAATGCATACTTGGACTTACTGGAGACACCATCCAATCTAACACCCTACTCATATGAGACTTTAATTACCTTTGTATAGGCTGGGAAACCTACACAGCCTCAAATCTACAGGCACAGAAATTCCTGAACTTCGTAAATACAAACACCTTTAACCAAATTGTGAATGCACTCACTAGAGGCTTCAACACACTGGACCTTGTACTTACAAATATGGGAGAATGCTGCATCCCCCCAATGTATCTTCCTCTCTGGTAAGGTCTGACCATAAAGCTGTCTTCTTCAAAATCAAAATCAACTCAGTAATCTCATTAAAACCAATAACAGTTAGGAACTATTCCAAGGCAAATTGCCTTTATTAAGTGATGGACTGTCAGAATTCAATGCCCACCTAAATAAAGACAACATATCAGCCTATGCTGAATTGCTATCAGAAAGTCTGTACAGCCATGTCAGTGGCTACACAGAAGCTACCAGAAGTAAGCCCATGACTAGCCCCAGAACCAAACTGCCCTGGTTGCATCCCAAATTAAACGGGATATACAACAAAAGGGGAAAAAATATGGCAAAAATCAGGAAGGGTAAGTCTTATAAAGATAGAAACTCTTTCATGAAAGTAAATAAGCAATTAAGTGGGGTAATTAGGTCAAGCAAAACCAAATTTGAGGTTAAGATAGCCTCCCAGCTAAGAAAGATAACCATAATACCTTCTACAGCTATGTAAAATACCTCAAGGGCAGCACACAGCAATGTGCTGAACTGGTGGTTAATGGTGCCACATTCACTAAGTCTGGTAATACAGAGAACCTGTTAGATTCATAGATTAGTACTAGGCTAACTGCTCTTGTGGGCCATTTTAAACCTAGCCAATTACCCCATGTGAGAATCAAACCCAGAACCTTGTGTTTGTAAAGTAAATCCAGTATCCAATATGCCAAACTCCCACCCTTTCATAGTTCCAACTTTATCCCCTTCTCACCCCAACCATCCCCTCCATCTGCAACCAGGGACCATATACTGGCTGCACTCACTAAAGCCAATAACACGGCCTCAGTGGTCCCTAGCAACATCCCAGGATGCTTCCTGAATAGCCTAAATTATGATTTATCAGGACCCCTGGAGTCATTATTTAACTATAGTCTTAAAACAGGCTTTTTGCCACATGAATGGAGGACTGCAACGGTCACCCCCCTTCATAATGAGACGACCTTTAACATATCCCAGAAACTACAGACCCATTAGTCTTATTTGCAAAGTCATGGAAAGAATTATCATGGAAATTATCAACAAGAACATAGGAGACTTCCAGACATTGGATCCTCCCAGTTTCCAGTTTGGCATTGTCAGGGGAAGGTCATGCTTACTGTATCTGGTGAACTTCTTTGAAAAGGTCACTAAGACAATGCGTGAGGGGAAATGATGCATACTGCCTCCTTAGATCTGGCTAAATCATTTAATACAATACCCCAGTCGTGCATTGTCAACAAACTTATGGAACTATGTATAAACCAAAGAAAAACAGCTGACAAAATGCAAAGAAAAACCAAAAAAAAAATGAACTGAATTCTGTACTGAGGTAGCATAGTAGCACAAAACCTTCAGCACAGGAAATGTATTCAAATGAAAGCAGATACTGCAAATCATCCTGTATGACCATCGTAGAGGTATGCTTGTTACTGATGTATATTGAGACACTTCCCCCTTTAGCCCTTGTCTATACAGCTACTGTTCTAAAAGTGTGAAAGGCATTGAAACGTCATACTGCCGGGGTACACTGGTGATATAATGCACAGGTACCCTGCCATGGCACACTGTAACTCATTCTTGGAAGAAGGCAGCACCATTTTGTTTTTCTTCTTGTGAATTATATCCCTTTGATAGCGTCCTGCCATAGTGTGCACACAAATGAGGCTGCATCTTACTGTCCATGAAGGTGTTGTAATCTCTTCACTGGTGATATAAAGCACAAGTACCTCCTGACAATACTGTTTACAGACAGGATGTGAAGCCAGAGGCTGTTGTGGATTCAGATGGCTATAAAAAGGAAGTGATGCAAGTTGGCTTAGTTCTGGTGAAGTCCCATGTATCATAGGGATGAAAGCACTTAACTATCAACTATTTTTATGATCAATTTCTTTGTCTGTTTTCTTTTGAATACATTTCTTGTGTTGAAGATTTTGGACTCCGATGCTACCTCAGTAAAGAATGCATTTCAGTAAGTAGGTAGTAAGTAGGTATAAACCCCTTTCTAACACACTGGATAGCTAGCTGGCTCACTGATAGAACACAGGAGGTTAGAACCGATGATGCCACCTCCACAAAGAAGCCATTTACCAGTAAAGTCCCCCAGGGCTTTGTGCTGGGCCCACTCTTCTTTCATATCTACTTACTGGATGTCAAAGCCAATGTCAAAGGCCTTTGACTGAACAAGTTTGCAGATGACTGCAAACTGGCAGCTGTCACTGAATCCCCCTCTCCAAGATAAGAACACTCTTCAGGGAGTTTTAATACAGACAAACATTTGATGCCAAAGCCATGGTTTAAATCTCAATACCAAGAAATGTCTTATGGTACCTTTTGAGAAGTCTACCATCCCAGGTAAATATGTCATCAGTAAAACATCCTTAAAAGTTGTTTCACTAGTCAGGGATCTGGGAACTCCTGTAGATAGTAAACTAACCTTCAACCAACATGTTTCCAAGATTGTAAGAAAATACTTCTATGTTGCTTAGCTTGTAGGCAAGGGCATGACATTTAGGTCCAAAGAGGTCATCATACCTCTGTACTTGGCCCTCATCAGATCCATCATAGAGTATTATGCTGCCTTCAGTATGTACCTGACCAGACACACGCAGCAACTGAAATGTCCACAAAGGTTCCTTGCATAAAGAATATGGGAAGTAAACACAATGTCCTATGCTGATTGCCTCAAAGCCCTGTCTCTTAACTTGATATCATACAGACTTCTGAGAGGTGCTCTTTGCCTTGCATACAGTGCATCCCTAGACCCTGTTATGATGAGCCTTTTGCACATCAGCAAAACAAACAGCATCAGAAATACTAGATTAAAATACCTACATTTTTCCTACTACATAAATAGGACATGTTGACGAGACAGATATGTTTCTCAGAGAATTCCCATTCTCTGGAACAGGCTCTTCATCCATGTGAAGCAGAGTTCCTCCCCATCCCTATTTAAGCACAACTTGGACCAATGGATGGGTAATCACAAATTCATCCCTTGTCTGGCCTCTGATAGACAGAAATAATCAGTAAATCACCCCTATATAAATCAAATTTGTGGGTCACATTTGGGTTGCCTGGCAAGGATTATAAGGGCCCTAGTGGTCATCAACCTAGTATATAACTATGAAGCTATGAACCTGACCTGGGACTTCCACAGGCAATCAGTTGGAGGCCTGGTCATGGCAGCTTAATGTGTTAATTAGAATGGCCTACTGTATACCTTACAAAACTTCTTACTGTGCCTCATCAAGAACAAAATTTGATGTATGTCCAAAGAGAATTTCTGTTCAGGGAATACCTGTTACTACCTTAGAAGACCCGATGCATCTAGGGAGCATTGCCAAAAACACATACTTGAGCATAAGTGTGACTATAACAATGTTCAGGCTTTCCTCTATGCTGCTTCACACTTGTATAAGTTGTAGTTACAACAGTATATGTTGTATGTGCATCACAATACTCATCACTTCCCATGATACAAAGCATTACTTAATGGGCACTTCATATTTTCTGTCAATGGCCTGTCCAGAGGGCACCCTCCTGGCAGTGCCTACCATACTGCCTGCTATCTGTAGGGTCCTAGGGGACATTGTTTCCCACCCATGTACTAGGTTATTTCTGTTGTGTGCACAGTTATGCGTGTTTCTCAGTGACTGGAATGAATTTGCCACAGCCACGTGTCTCTGCATCAGTCATGCATCCCCAGCCAACTGTCCCCACAGAGACAAGCCCAAATCTAATGACCCTTCTTTTCCAAATAATTGCCTATACCATGTCTTGCTGCTCCCAAACCCTTTCATCCCAACATCCTGTGCATCAGCAAGGTAGAAGAAAAATGGAAGATTAGCCTTGTGCCTCAGTGACTAAATTCAAGCCTTACAAACTTGACTTTTTACAATACATTCAATTTCTCAGTGCTGCTATCCAAAAGTTCCAGAATGTAGATGACTTTCACAGTTTGACTATTAAATGCCTGAGAATGAAAGTTTGATCAATGGAAGATCACCATTTTTGTTAATTTGAAGATTGTGCAACTTCAGGAAAATGTTTTGCATTTTTCCTGAAGGTGTGCAAATTCAGATTTAGTATAATTAAGCTGCTGAGGTTTGAGAGAAAGTAGGATTTATTTATAATATTAATCACCTGCTGATACCCTTTTAGGTAACATTCATGTAAATGTTTGCATAGGCTGTATAAACAAAACTTCAACCAGGCATATCTTTGTTTTCTTAATGGCCCTCAGAAAAGCCTGCTGCTTTTTCTTACCAGACCAGTATTTGCATCTGCCAGAAATGTTGCATTTTGCTCCAGGCACAATCTGAACTCTTCCCTGATGTGGTACACATGCCTGGCATCTCTTCATTACAATGCAATTTACAAATCTTTAAGGCCTGAAGAGATAATCATGTAACTGAAGCCTTAAACAGAAGTCCTTCCCGCTACCGTTTCTGTCCTCCATTAAAACTGCCAGTATTCCATCCATCTTTCTCATTTCAGTGGCATATGTATATTACTGCAGTTGTTCACATTCACCTACCACAGCCTTTTAGCATCTCTGTGGTAATCTAGTCAACGAGACATCACATCTAACCCTCAAATATGAAGTACTCACTGACCATCACCAGGCAAAGCTGCAAGGTTTTATCATTTGTACCTTTCCATCACCCCATCCCCAAATATCATGACGAACTGCATACTGTAAACGTTTCTTCAAATTTCCCATCTTTGTATAAATTGTTCTACCTCTCTCCCTAATGTCCAGAAGACATCATAACAGCTGTTCTCTCATGCTAAATTGCCACATCTCTTCTTGTTTCCAACAGCACTGCCAGCTTACTTTTGGTGCCAACTTTTTGAAAACCTAAAGCAGTATAAGAGGAAGAGTATCTTCCATATTTTTCTAACCCAGATACATTCAGCCCTTTCCAGGACATATTTAATATTGCAGATTTTAGCAATACATTTTGTAACACACTCATTAATAAGGTTAGCCTGCTGGTTTTCATGCTAGTTACCTTTACTGCTCTCGGATGTTTTGTGGAATTCGTTTTTATTGAAAATCAGAATACAAATATAATATACCAAACATTATCATGTTTTCATATAAAGTACAAATATGCCTTCTGTGCTTCTTCATAAAAGTACACCTTGACAACTCCACCTTCTATGATAGAAAGCTGCAACAAATTCCAAGTTAGGATATGTGTAGCAATGCATTGTGTTGTGTGCCAATCCTCCATGAGACCTCAGTTTGGAAAATAAAATATTACACTGCAGGTTTTGTCATCTTCTACTGTATCAGCTTTGTTTTATTCCCTTACTTCCCCTGATAAACATTCCATCCAGGTTCTCAATACCTTTTTCTCCCTAGCCACTGCCAGCCCCTCTTATTAACGTTTGAATCTGTAGCAGACTTCAGTTTGTGACTCGCACTATTACCCCTAACAACTTCCACTGCTTTGCCTCATATTTTACCTACTTTGGCATCACCTGCAATTTTGTCTTTCAAGGGGTATATTTCTTTCACTGATGTATATTTAATCAGAATGGGATTTGCAGACTAGATTTAGTTAAATCCTGATTTCATTAAAGAATACACTGTTTTGAGTCAGATTACAGAACTGTTGCATTACAAAAGTTTCTCATTAGCCCCAAGATTGCAAGATCTCAGTGATAGTATATTTAGAGATATGGGGTGTGTGGAGGTGCAGTCCCTTAATGGTGGGCTATCCCCTGTATAAATGCTTGTTTCTTTTTTATTGTTAAAACTGATGTCTATTTGTGACTTTATTCTAGGCTTT